>NC_053490.1:468868384-469085884 GCF_905171775.1 Rana temporaria | reverse complement strand
CGTGGCAGACCTCTGCAATGTCTCCTGGGAACAATGACAAAAGCTCCCAGGAGGCATTGCGGCATCGAGGAAGTGACGGAATACCCGCACACAATACCTGATGAATCCATATACAGGAAGTGGCCAGTAACATAAAGGATTACTAAGGTACAGTGGATCCTAAAAAAAAAAAAAAAACATGCGGTTTAGCAATTATGCATATGAGCGTATCATTTTTTTTTTTTTTTGGTGGGGGAGTGGATCTTGAGTGGGAGTTCCCACACTTTTCTCCCCAGGACTTGACCCCTTGGGAATACCTCATGAACATGCAAAAGGAAAGAAATGACAACAGATAAGGGAAGACCCATTCTTATGGCTATGGATAACCTCACAAGTGGCCTCTCCCATCTGTTGGAGACTCTTTCTTATTACACATGGGAGGACTCTCATATCTGGTTTTCCCTTAAAGCGGAGTTCCACTCAAAAATGGAACTTCCGCTTTTCAGAACCCTCCCCCCCTCCGGTGTCACATTTGGCACCTTTCAGGGGGGTGCAGATACCTGTATAATACAGGTATTTGTACCCACTTACGGAGTGAGACTCCCACGGGAGTCCCTCCACTTCCCGTCCCCCCGCCCCCCGCTGCCTTCTGGGAAACACACTGGTCCCAGGAGACAGCGGGGACCACTGGGAAAGCGCTGCGCTATTCGCGCATGTGCAGTAGGGAACCAGGCAGTGAAGCCGCAAGGCGGCGGGGGCAGCAGAGAGATTGCCTGTCTTCTGCTGCCGACATGGTGGGTGCGCTGGATAGGCAAGTGTCCATTTATTAAAAGTCAGCAGCTGCAGTACTTGTAGCTGCTGGCTTTTAATTTTTTTTTGTTTGCCGGACCTCCGCTTTAATGTCACGTCGCTCTACACATCAATCCCTCACAAAGTTGGGACTTGCTGCAGTTGGACATTTTTTAGCACAATAATCTCACCTCCACCATAAACAGGCTCTGTTCATCCTGGATAGTACACAATTTTGTTTGGAGCACAATTATAATATACAATGGCAAATATATTGATGACATGATTGTCATATGGGTTGGGCCCCTTTCCTCTATTGTTCCCTTTGTCCAATACTACAATGATAATATTGGGTATCCTTTTCACCCACGTGTGCAGTCCCTCCTCTTTAGTCTTTCTAGATTTGGAGTTATCTCACGCAGAGGACTGTATTGTGTCAAGTACCTATTTTAAGTCCTCTGCGGGGAATTCCTAGCAAGTTGCCATCAACCAAAATGGAAACTGAGTATTCCAAAGGGCTAATTTTGCCTCTTGAGAAAAAAATTCTACCCTAGAGGAGGACTGCTTTTCTTAGGGAAGGATTCTGATGGATAGGTTCCTCAATCAGCGATATGACTTTGAATTAGTCAGTCAAGCCCATCCAGATTTTTGTCTGCTTGCTTTGTTCACTACACCCACCCTGTACACTGGACCTTGGAATTTTCCATGTAAGTGACTCTGCATTAAATACAAAGTTACTATTAACTCCTGCTGATCTGGCACCCTTTCTTTCCTTTTGCTCAAAATTATTTTATGTACATGTCTGTCTTTTTCCGTTATGAAATTTTCAACACATGTCGGTAACAACCCATGCAATCCATCCATCCAAAAAAAAACTTTTTAACGCAAAACAGTGCCATTTTGTTTTTTTTGGTTCAATATACTTCAATGGAGAAGCTGCAGAAAAGCATGTAATGTGTTTTTGCGGCAATTTGTGTTTTGTAATCTGCCCAACAAATTGGCCCAAATTTTTTTAAAAATTCATTTTTTTTTTTTAAGGCTATTATCCAATTAATCGAGACAATAATCGGCCAACTTATCGATTGTGAAAATAATCGTTAGTTGCAGCCCTATCTGTGACATTTCCCAGAAGAATGGTGAGATGGAGGGGGCCCCCTAGGGGGAGAGGATGGGTCGCCTAGACGGCCCGAAGTGGGACAGGAAGTCTGCTCAAAACTAGGCAAAAAAAAAAAAAAAAAACTAGGCACCCACTCCTCCCCCCCAAAAAAATGACATGCCAAATGTGGCATGTAAGGAGGCGAGGAGTGCTTAAAGCGGAAGTTCCACTTTTGGGTGGAACTCTGCTTTCAGTTATGTGTAATATAATGGAATGACACAGGGAAAAATTATTGAACACATAAAGAAAGGGAGGTGCAAAAAGGCACGTAAAGCCAAGACACCAGCTGAAATTATATCAGTAATTAGAAATCAATCCTGCCCCTTGTCAGTGCAAATTAATATCGGCTGGTTCAGTCTCAACATGGCCTAAAAAGGGTGTCTCATTACCAAGGTGTCACACAAGAAACATCTCATGATGGGTAAAAGCAAAGAGCTCTCTCAAGACATTTGGAACCTTATTGTTGCAAAACATACTGATGGCATTGATTACAGAAGGATTTCTAAACTTCTGAATGTTTCAGTGAGCACTGTTGGGGTCATAATCTGGAAGTGGAAAGAACATAATTTCACCATAAATCAGCGGCGTGAAGAGAATCATCAGAAGAGTTGGCCAAGGACCAATTGTGGAGAGCTTCAGAAAGACCGGGAATTAGCCGGTACAATTGTTTCAAAGAAAACAAAGGAATGCACTCAACCACCATGGCCTGTATGCATGCTCACCATGCAAGACTCCATTGCTGAAGAAAAAGCATGTTGATGCTCGTTTAAAGTTTGCTGCACAACATTAAGATAAAACACTGCAATACTGGGAGAATATAGTCTGGTCAGATGAGACCAAAATTAAACTCTTTGGATGTCATAATACATGCCATGTTTGGAGGTCAAATGACACACAAGTTTATTAAAAGTCAGCAGCTACAAAAAGTGTATCTGCTGACTTTTAATATACAGACACTCGCCTATCCCACGGTCCAGCTATGCGCCCGTCGGAAGCCTTGCTCCTCTCCCCCTCTCCTCTCCCCCTCCTCTCCACGGTGCTGTCGCTGCATGTGTGGGCACCTGGCTGTGACAGCTTGCGGCTGCACAGCCAGATGTGCACTGCGCATGGTGAGTCCTGCTGCATTTTCTTAGTGGTCAGGCAGTCTTCTGGGACCTGTGAAGTGTCCCAGAACGCTGCAGAGGGGGAGAGGAGGAGTCACCTAGGTGGCGAGGAAGTGGGACAGAAATTACCTGTCAAAACTAGGTACCCACTCCCCCCCAAAAACATTACATGCCAAAAATGGCATGTAAGGGGGCGAGAATTGCTTAAAGCGGAAGTTACACTTTTGGGTGGAACTCTGCTTCAAGTCTTAATGCATTTCTCAATGATTAAAGTGTATCTATGGTCAAACTGTAAAATCATGTATGCATTGCCACATTGCATTTTAATTAGTCTAAGCCTTTTCTTATTAAGCTGAACGATATTGACGTTTGTAAACGTACTTTTTGACGATCCCCACACATTTACTCCCTTGAATTCTGTAACACGTATTCACTTCCTATGAGTAGGCACTACTGTGTCACTTATTTCAGAGTCTGCCTTCTGAACTACAGATGTGTCGAGAGGAAGACCTTTAGGAGTGGAAATCAGTACATGAACAGCAGAACTAGTGCCCCCATTAGAAGATTAGAAAATTTGGGATTTTTTTACTTTCACTTTCGATGATAACCGCATAGTTGGAACGTTCTGAAAAAAAATATAGGGACACTTTTTTCGATGTAGGCGGAGTATGATTGTAATTAGGGGCGGGGCGGGGCCCAGCTGAAGATTGAAAAGTGCAGCAAAAATTAGTGAGGTTTCAAGTATGCTAAATATTGGGCATGGCCTGAATGTGATGTGGTTATATAGAGTCTGCGATGCACATAGTGCAGAAAGAGGGAGAGAGAGACGATTTCAATTACTGTTTGGAACATGAGCACTGTGCAGCTTATACTCCTCACAGATCTTACATTAGAAGGCTGTCGTGCAGTTTTACAGATCCAGGGGATAGATGTCTCTCTCCCTCTGCCTCCTGGCTATCTCTCTATTTCCCCCCTGCTGGCACCAGACCTGTACAGGTGGTTGGGCTGGGGACACTGAGAGGAGGTGAGTTGGAGTTTGTAGACATGTCGGTGTACTCACCATGCTGGCAGCTCTCCTCTTCTCAGACTTTGGATTTACCAGCTTTAGGCTCTGCTTCTGGTGAGTGCAGCACTGATTCAGCTCCAGACAGAAACAGTGAAAGTAGAGGATGTTTTTGCCCTTTACCACAGCACATAGCCAGACTCATCGCCCTCTGGGGGCCATGCCTGCTCACTTTACTGATCAATCTGCAAACAGCCAGGCAGCACCTGACTTCCCAGGGGTGGAGAAGATAGGGATATCCCTGATTGTCTGTGAAAGAGGGAAATAATTAAGCACTTTCCAGGACAAGAGTCAGATTTTTGGCGGTCAGATGTAACTGATTTACACCAAACTGCTATCCGATCCGCCATATGGATGGGTAACGATCCCTCTCTGTCTGTTTTAAGATGATTGGATCCCGATGTCGGCGTGTGTCAATGGATCATGTCCATTGACACCCGCCGCTCCATAGAGGAGACTGGCGGGTCTGATTGGGTGCACCTGAAACTTGACAGGCAGACCCGATTGGTCTGTTTGTGTGAAAGGGGCCTAATGCTAAAAGGTATTTGGCAGGGAATAAAACGTCTGGTCTGCTTCTGGATGACTGTTCTGTCCGTCAGTCCTTGAACAGGCATGCTGACTGTACTGTCTGCTGTACAATTTGTCACTAGAGGAAGAATCTTGAAACTGAGGGCATGGAATATGACCATGAAAGTATGGCAGAGCAATCTGATGTTATGTAGAAAGTCTCCCCCCTGGCCTGCAGTGCTAGAAACGATGTACTGTATATTTTAAAATAGACTTTACCACAAGAACTCCTAATACATAAACTACGAATATGTGTGTTCCCCATAAACATAAACCCTTGTATTAGAGCAATTTGGCATTTAATAGGGATTGCATGTCACCTGCTGAAACATTGCCCCCTTCCTCAACACCCTCCCTGAGGCTCTGTACCTGTACCACTTTGATAAGCAACACACAAGGAACATTTGCCTATGTTTGCATGGAAATCCTGTTGGTTTGCGCATGCAAATATGGGAACATTTAGTAATTTTCCTGAAACCAGTCGTTCAATATAAAACTGGCATCATGTGCCTCAGCCGTTTAACTACAGATAGTGAGAACTGTTGTTTTTCTGATATAGAAATTATATTTTAATTTTAGAAGCCACTAGAAGGCTTTCCCAATGTAAATGTTATATTTTGTAAATTATGTTGCAGTCATTTCTTGGTATTGTAGTGTACAAAAGTAGTAGAAAAAATCAAGTCAAAAAGTAAAGATGTTATATAAGGAACATTTAGAAATGTTAATTGTGTCTAAACAGTACCTTAAAGATTTAAGGTTTTGTCTTGGTTCATTAAATAGGAGCCGAGACGATGACACTTCTATGACAGCCATGCACAGCCTTTTGGTCCTCATGCACGCACAGTAACAGGGGTTGACATAAAAGTAATACGGTGGAAAGTTTTTCGGGCAATGCACATTAGTGCCAGTATATACCATTCTCTCATCACCACTGTTCCGACATGCAGTTATCTCATTACCATGACACCGACGCGCACACACACGCATTTCATATTCTCCGCTTGTAATGCATGGGAACACTTTTGCTAATATATTTTAAATACTCTGTAGCAGAGATCTCGTTTCTTTTTTTTTTTTTTTATCTTACCCTTTACAATATTGAGACGTCTCCCTAAATTATTTAGTAATACATGAGCTACAGAATAATGTCCTTTTTATCTACTGAGAACATATTGTGCTGTCCAATGCTGATAACCGTACAATACCTTCAGTTTTGTTCAGAACACCAACACAATAGAGGTTACAATAGAGGTTACAGAAACCATTTACTTTGCCAGAGATATGCAAGGCCACCACAGAGCTGATTTATAAACACATCAGAGTCTCTAAGCCCCCCCCCCCCCCCCCCCGCACATCCAGACTCAGGACAGTTCTATTCTAGGTTTTAGGAGATGACAGAAGGATGACTGTAGGAGACACGCTTTCTCTCACCACATGTTTACACACGTGTTAAGTTTAACACTTTTGAATGACCCCCATTCAAATCGCTTACCTAGTAAAATTAGGTCAGCACACCAAACAGTATGTAGGACTCCTTCACAACACACTCTTTGTTGGGAACGGACTCTGTTAAAAATATTATATGTCCAAACCTGCACTGTAAAATGAACTTAAATTATGCATTTTGTAAGAATGAATACCAGATTTGTAAGGTGCTTGCATCTGATTAATTTATTATTTCGGTAGTGTATTTTGGATTTATCACATTGTGTGCCTCATGCCGTTTGCTGTAAAAGATTGAAATGAGGCCGACACGGTTGATCAGAGGTTCAAAACATTGCTGTAGGTGACCGACAACATCCGCAACCTAGCATCTTGTTTTAGTTATCGAGCTGAAGAAAAGGGGGCCTATGTAGTGTACAAGTCACCTAATATGTGTGTGTGTGTGTGTGTGTGTGTGTGTGTGTGTGTGTGTTTTTTAACACATTTGCAAAATATTCCATCATTGTGGAAGCTACCATTCACACCTAGTTTACAGCATATGTTTTTCAACAGAATAATGGTGTACTTTGTCCTTTTTTATTCTCCCAAAACTATTTGTACTGTTTGTATATGTACTGTTTTTGTATATTTGATGTCGTACTGTAATTGTGTTCTCACAGAGCACGTATGGGTTTTGGAGGAAGCCTGCAATGAACTTGATCTATAAACCTCATCAGCTGAGAGTCCTCAACCCTTTCATCCTTCGCCAGGTTTCACAGAATCTACTGAATTTTCCCAGTAACTTTCCAAAGACAGAAGTAAGTTAATTTGTTTTGTGGCTGGTTCCTCTATAAATGTAACTGGGTAGCACAGTGTTGTCTGTTTTTTTTTATGTCTTGATAAAATTGTATTTAGAGAGATGCGGTCATTTAACCTCCCTGGTGGTATGATTATGTCAGGTTCTTGATGCTGAAAGCGGTACAATTGTTTTGCATGGAAACTTGGCGTTTTATATTGTAGGCCTGTAATTCTTAGAAATAACTCACTTAAATCTGTCCAAACAAGAGTCTAGTAGACATCCCAGGTATGATAAAATTTGAAACACATAATCATTAATTATAATATAATAAATAACTATAAATAATTATAACACATAATAAAAATTATTCAATAATGTAATCAAGTCTAAAAATAAATAAATACTTCTGTCCCTTTAACCACTTCAGCCCCAGAAGGTTTTACCCACTTCCTGACATGGCCGTTTTTTTTGATACGTCACTGTGTCGCTTTAACTGACAATTGTGCGGTCGTGTGACACTGTACCCAAATAAAATTGATGTCCTTTTTCTTTCCCCACAAATGGAGCTTTCTTTTGGTGGTATTTGATCACCTCTGCAGTTGTTTTTTTGCTTATAGTGCAAAAAAAAAAAAAGACAATTTTGAAAAACAAAACAATATTTTTTACTTTCTGCTATAATACATATCCTAAAATATTAACAGTATTATATTTATGGAAGTATGCAAAAATCTATGGTTAAAGGGGAGGTTCACCCTAAAAACAACTTTTTCTTATTACACTGGCCCCCCACATTACAATACGATTATGCCTGTTAGTTTTTTTCTGATGCTGTACATACCTTGATACAGCATATTCACCCGTGGCTTCGGGGTTGCGAGTCCCGCGGGAGTGGGCGTTCCTCACATGCTGGTGATTGACGTTTTGACAAAAAACGAGCTCCCCCCGTCACGTAAGCCGCGTCACGATTGCTGAAAGGAGCTGAACGGCGATGCGCAGGCACAGTATAGCGCCGACTCGCCGTTCGGCTCCTTTCGCTAATCGTGACGCGGCTTACGCGACCGGGGTAGCTCGTTTTTTGTCAAAACGTCAATCACCAGCATGATAGGAACGCCCACTCCCGCGGGACTCGCAACCCCGAAGCCACGGGTGAATATGCTGTATTAAGGTATGTACAGCATCAAAAAAAAACTAACAGGCATAATCGTATTGTAATGTGGGGGGCCAGTGTAATAAGAAAAAGTTGTTTTTAGGGTGAACCTCCCCTTTAAGGAGATTTTCACGTCTTTCCACAAATCAACAAAATAATTCATATTAGTTTATCCATGCTAGTTTGAAGACAAAAATTAATACATTTTTAGTGAATGAAGCCTTTTGTGTTCTATCCATGCACAGGCCTGTGAAGTAAATATAGGGTAGTATTAACCCAACTAATAAAATTAATATACAAATATGGAAAAGTATTCTTTGTGCCATGAATAGCTTTTTATTGTACCCTTTTCAGATAACATTTAGTTGCCCATTATTTTCTAGCTGTAATATTCAGCTTGGCAGTCCTTTGCAGAGGCTGGAAGGACAAGTTGGCAGACGTTTGTAAGGTTCTCAATTTACATGTGCAGTTTGAAGTCATCATCGTATTTGTATATTTTACACTCAACAGGTTTAGGAAAATCATTTTTCTTTAGTTACACATTAAACATAGCATTATGATTGTTAGTCTTATAATGTTTTTATTTTTTCCCTTAATTTCCATGGGTACCTTTTATGCATACTGTATTAGCACAACCGGGGTAAAGAAGAATGAGCAATGGAGATGAAGTTAAAGCAGGTTTTTTTTCCCTTCTAAAATAAAACATGTTATACTTGTCTGCTCTGTGTAATGGTTTTGCACAGAGCTGCCCTGAACCTCCTCTTCTTGGGTCCCCCGCCGGCACTCTCCGCTCCTCCTTGTCTCCATGGGAAGCTCCTTTCTATGGTGACACATGTGCAGGCTTGCTCCGAGCCGGGCTGTTTGTGTATGGCTCTGCCTCACACTCCACTCTCTCCTCACTATATTTCAATGACTGACAGGAGCCAGCTGCTGGAAGTCTTTTTACATTAATGCATGGTGTGCATAAAGGTAAAAAGCGTTCTGACTTTGGAACCACTTCAACTATTTTGGGGACATGGGAGTGGGTTATGCCCAGCTGACATCTTCCCCTTCTTTGAACTGCAGGAGTGGTAATCATTCTGTAAAAACAAAGAGCTGTGAGGCTGGTGCATATGGGTTAAGCTTCTGAAACTTCTGTCTCAGAATCGTTCATTTGATCTTCTAATTGTTAGTGGGACCTAATTGACAGTCATGTTCAACCGTAGTGATGAGAAAATTCAAATAAACACGATGGAATATATATATTTTTTTTAACAGGTTTCTAACAGTATATGTGTTTTTTGTTCAGGAAATTAGTCATTCAGAATCCAATGTTAAAAGCAAATTGAATTTTGAAGTACTTTTGAAAGTCATCGAATGTACTGATGAGAATTTTCATATAAATGTTCATAAATCTACCAGTGTATAGCAAGCTTTACAGGTCATGGTTGTCAGAACTTTGGATGCACGTGTAGTTGTGTTAAACCACTTGTTGGCCGCACACTGTGCATATACTGCGATAGTGTGGTCTGGCTGTGCAGAATCACACGCGTGTGTGTGTGTATGTATGTGTGATTCTGCATTTCCAGGTAGAGGGCTGGTGCGCACCGCCCACACGGCTGTGCTATGATTCGTTGCATTCTTACATGCCGATCCTTAGGTCCTGGCCAGTGGTTGACTGCCGTCATCCGGCAATCAGCTCTCGGTCTCACAGAACGCAGCTCTGTGCGTGTAAACAGATCAGAGCTGTGTTCAGTTACAGTGGGTCTAGTTGTTTGCTAAGCAGGGAATGAAAACCACTAGATCCCCCAGTAAAAGCAGCACACTGTACACACACACAAACACTTGTTAGGCACACATTTAACACCTTGATCACCCTAGATGTTAACCCCTTCCTGCCCAGTGTCATTAGTACAGTGACAGTGCACATTATTGGCACTTATCACTAAATTAATGGCACTGGAGATGTCAGTGGCAGTTCCCCCCAGTGTCGGTGTCAGACTGCCCGCTGCAATATCGCAGTCCCATTTTAAGTCACCGATCGCCGCCATTACTAGTATGAAAAATATAATAATCCCAGTATATATGCCATAGTTTGTAGAAACACGTTCACAAAAAACAATCAATATACACATTCTTGAGATGGTTTTTTTCATTTTTTTTTTTTTTTTTTAAGAAAAGACATGTAGGAGAATACATTTTGGGCAAAATGTATTAGGAGATTTTATTTGTTTTTTTTCTTTTTTCTTTCAAAATTGTTGGTCTTTTTATCGTTTATAAAATAAAAAACCCAGAGGTGATCAAATACCACCAAAAGAAAGCTCTTTTTATGTTTGAGTACAGCTTTGCTTGACTGCACAATTGTTAATTAAAGTAGTGCAGTGCCGCATAGCAAAAAACGACCTGGGCATGAAGGGGGTAAAACCTTCTGGAGCTGAATTGGTTAATATTACTACTGCTTTATTAGGATTTATTGATGGGTTACTCCATAGGCCAGGCGGTAACCAGAACATTTGTCCATAGCAAAAAATTAGTTCTCAAACATATATTCAGAATCCCTAAAATAAATATTGATGTGACTTTTTTATGTAGAAATACATCTTATGGGGTCCATAAAATAGAAATGTTCATATAGGTGAACCCTAAGGAACTTAATGGGTTTTACAGTTTGACAATGTGTAAAAAAAAAAAAATGTATATCGTTGACCCAAAACCATTAATTTAACTGAAAAATAAAGGGCATTTTAAGTATATCTAAACCCAAAAAGAAAATGCAACGTGCAGCTTACCAGTCCTTTGTTGTTTTGGATGCATTAGTCCTATTTTTTTTTTTTTTTTCAGGCAAAGTACCTTTTTGCAGGTATTAATAAGAGACCGTTGATCCTGCCAAACATCTTGTGTCTTTTGTACCTTCCTTTGCAGAAAACTGAAATATTAGACAATGTTATCTGCTTTGCCGTATATTGTCTATGAATAATGGGGCCCTTTCCCCGTAATGAAGCTGAGAATAGAGGGAGATGTTGTAGTCCAAATCAGGACAGCAGCTTAGGGTAATAATTCTGCTCCTCCATAGATACAGTGAGAGAGCATTGTCACTTCCGGACAGGAAGTGTGTTACTGACAGGATCATCAGGTAAAAAAAAAAGGAAAATACCTGGGAAAAAAACCTGCGGAATCCAAGGACTGATAAATTCCATATTAGTATGACATAGTAATAGTAAGAAATCTACAGGTAAATTTAAATATATATTTACTGCCTTTTTTCATGGCTAAAAAAAAATTAGGATTTTTTTTTTTTTTTTAATGAATCCTACCTAAAATATGCTAACCCTACTTGACCTTCCTCCCAGTATTCTCCCCACTATAACCCCCATTTATACCTTTTTTGTATTACCTTCTCTCTTCTCTCATCTTACTTTTAGGCCTCATGCACATTGGACGTTAAAATAATGTTATAAAAACGCCAGTAGCTTTGCAGTGAGTTTTTCAACTTTTTTCGAAGTTTTTGCAATAGCGTTTTTCTTCCCAAAGGATCAAAAACGTTAACCGCTGATGAGCAATGTTTTTTTGAGCGTTTATCAGCATTGGAGCGTTTTTACAGCTGAAAAACTTCTCTCAGAACCCACTTTTTTTTTCTTTTTTTTTTTTTTTTACTGCCCAAAACCGCCTATGTGTGCATGGACACATAGGATCACATGATAGAGAGTTTAATGTCTGTAGAAAAAACGTCTACAGCCAAAAACAGTTGCTGTAAAAACGTCAAAATGTCCAATGTACATGAGGCCTAATACCCCTTAAAAATTGGTATGCCCAGACTTTGGTTAGATGCCCTGTATTAGTCTTCTCCTCATGTACCACTACATGTATGTCTGAGGGGAATCTAAATATAGCCTACTTGTTGGTATGAGACCCAGAGTGCTGTCAGCACACACAAACGTACGCACATATGTAGTCTATATGTAGCCTCAGTGAGGCCGCATATTTGTGTACAAGCGGCGACAAGGGGTTAAACAGGATTTCTGTGTGTAGATATAAACAAAACATGTGCAGGGGTCATTAACTGCAGTAACAGAGAGCCTGGCTAAGTTCATTTAGCCTCATTTGGAACTGATAACTTGTTGCATTTAAGTGTTTGATAATGCTGCCACCTGCAGGTGTCTCCTAGTATTGAATTCTGTCGTTTTTTTTTCTTAATATTTTCTAGAAACCAAAACATCCCACCACTGGAATTATTGCCATCACATTGGCATTCCATATATGTAATGAAGTCCATATAGCAGGATTTAAATACAACTTGACATCTTTAAATAGTTCACTTCACTATTATGGAAATGAAACAATGTCTGTAATGGCTCAGGTAAGAACTGCAATCCATAATTTGTTTGTTCTTTAAGCTGTTCAATGCTGTTTTGTTGTAATTTTTTGTGTCTCAATTCTTATGTGGCATTTACATTTCTTTTGGCACTCAGAGAATTGTAAGACAGATACTTAAAAATGTTTAATATTCAGATAACGTTTACTTTAGTGTCTACCATCTTCCTCCCTGACAAGTTATATACACTCCTATGACATTCTGTGGCATTGGGCAGCCACTGATGACGCGACTCCTGCACATGCTTTGTTGGAGTTGTATTATCCTGACACCCAGCTCCATGTAAGATGCCTAAAGTGTCAAGTACGGGTATGCCACAGGCAGTACGTATAGAAGACAATTTGCTCTGAGAAAGAGGAAGATGTGCAAAAAGTGTCGTGGCTGCCTAAATACAACAAAATAAAAGTGTGGCGCTAAATAAGGAACAAATCTAATTAAACATTATATTGACCCAAAACTAGAAAGTGAAAAAACAACCTATCTGCAATAGACAAATGTGGATAATTGAAAAATTTCAAAAAACATTGAAAAAATATAGTGATGTGAATAAATGAAAATTAAAAAAACTATGCAGAATGGTTTGAAGGTGAATGAAAAAACATCCTAAGAAAGTCCATATAAAATTCAAATAAACATTAGCAAATACGTGAAAGTTTCTCTTGTCCTATTCCACTTGACCTTAAAGGCGCAATCAAAGTGATGATGTTGGCACGCTTACCAGACTCTGTGGACATGTACTGTATAGCATGTGGGTCAAACGGGTAATCTTGAGGGAATAGCCTCAATGGATTCAACCGCAACAGAAATGGTCATGGAGAGAGGAGATCGATCTGTGTCTCTTGTACATAGGGACACAGAGCGGTCACCTCCCCCAGTCACCCCCCTTCCCCCACAGTTGGAACACTATATAGGGTACACATTTAACCCCTTCTTCACCCCCTAGTGGTAACCCCTTCCCTGCCAGTCACATTTATACAGTAATTAGTGCATATTTATAGCACTGATGAATGTGAATGGTGCCAAAAATGTGTCAAAAGTGTCCGATGTGTCCATAATGTCGCAGTCGCAATAAAAATCGCAGATCGCCGCCATTACTAGTAAAAAATAATAAAAAATAATAATTCTGTCCCTTATTTTGTAGGCGCTATAACTTTTGCGCAAACCAGTCGCTTATTGCGATTTTTTTTTTTTTTTTTTTACTAAAAATATGTAGAATACATATTGGCCTAGACTGAGGATAAAAATTTTTTTTTTTTTTAAATTGAGCTATTTATTATAGCAAAAAGTAAAAAATATATATATATTTTTTTTTCAAAATTGTCGCTCTATTTTTGTTTATAGCGCAAAAAATAAAAACAGCAGAGGTGATCAAATACCACCAAAAGAAAGCTCTATTTGTGGGAAAAAAAAGGACGTAAATTTTGTTTGGGAGCCACGTCGCACAACCGCGCAATTGTCAGTTAAAGCGACGCAGTGCCGAATCGCAAAAAGTCCTCTGGGCAGGAAGGGGGTTTAAGTGCCCAGTAAGGAAGTGGTTAAAGCAATTTCTTGAGTTGCGGAAAAATACAAATAAGTGGCGCTGAATAAATGATGACAAAAATAATGTAAAAATATATAAATAAATCAACATCAAATGACAATAGAATCAAAATGAAAAGTCCATGTGTTTAACAAATGATATAGAATCGTGAAGAAAATGCACTGTGGATAGATGATCTTGTATACTGAAAGACTTCAAACACCAAAGTGAGATGAAATGAATAACTGTGATGTGTGAGTAACCACCACCAGGAAGGGAGGCTTACCAGAGGTATTGAACCCTAATAAGCATACGCTTAGAGGGTCAATACAGACTTTGTATGGGTAGTTGAAACCCCATCAATCAGATCTGGATGTCCAGTTGAAACGATAACCTGAGGGAATCACTTTAGGCCAGAGCAGAAGGGATGACGACAGCTCAACGATGGCTCATAAGGAATCAGATTGAGTCACATTTGGGGTAGGTGACAATCAATAAATCATCATCTCTGGCTTCAAATGTTTCCAGTGCCCCAAACATCTCCTTACTGCATTGTCATTTGATGTTGATTTATTTATATATTTTTACATTATTTTTGTCATTTATTCAGCGCCACTTATTTGTATTTTTCCACATTTGTATCACTTTCTTGTTTCACTAGATTGTTTGTGGCTGCTCACTGCATTGATAGCGCAGATTTATTTTGTTTGAATTTCTTGAGTTGCCACTAGTTCACGTCCACGCATATTCACCTTGCTGCCAGACACCCGTACGTCACACTTGTAGACAATGAAAAGTCTTTTGCTTTGTTTTGTTGTTTTTATTTGGGGGATTGAACTTGGTTAGGGGAAGGGGTATGGGATGCCCATAGGCTAAATTGTTATTTGCCATGTTATAGCTGTGCCAGCGTTACACTGAAAATGTCATTGAGATTTACTCATTACGTTTGCAAATGTTATAGCGGTTATGCTTTACATTTACTTGGATAGAACAAAAATGGTGGACACTTGACAGTGTTCCTTCAAAACATTCTCCTCCTCTGCACTCTCCCTGCAGACTTCTACCTCCAGGACACTTCTCCTCCTGCACATCACTTTCCTGTCACAGCATTAGACATCCTGTCCCACCATCCTGTCCCCAGCTGACTAGGCCTCACTCTGAATAAGTCCTAGGAGTAGTTTCACTTGATGATTCTTAATAGGCCAGGGGCCTACAGTACCCCTACTTGATGGCCCTGAATATCTAGTTATAAAGAGTATTCGACGATGGACTACTGATCCCAGCAAGACCGACTTGCAAATCCTGCGCCCTCAAGCTGCAACAATTTGGCATAAAACCCCACCGTCTCTCCTCTGGCTCTGCACCCAGCTCCCCTGGCATGCCTGTTCCAGACCTCCACTGTGCTTCACTCACCGACTCCCGCCCGAGTCCTTCCTGATTTACCCAGACCGTGTGAACCAACTGCTTCTCCAGCTCCTGTTCCAGGACACCTCTCCATGACCGTTTTAAGGAGAGGCTCCTGAGCTCCTCCACCGGATCCCCCCCCCCCCCCCCCCAGATGGTGGGGGTTTCTCCTGCACGCAGTCTAGCACCCCATTTGCAGTCCTATTATTTCACAAATAGTGAAATAACTTGATAATCATAATTAAATACAAATAAATAATAGAATTAATGTCTAACATTAGCAAACCAGTGAAAAATCATAAATGATTATAATAATAGTAATAATGTTCCACGCTCAGGACGCTTGCAAAGAATAGCGTGCGTTCCACCTCTCGGATCCAGAGAGTCAGCATGACCGGAAGTGCGTTGATTTTGCGTCTCGACATATGTTTCGCGTTACCACGCTTCCTGACGACGTGGTAACACGAAGCGTACGTCGAAGCGCCTGGTCACGCAAAATCAACGCACTTCCGGTCGCGCTGACTCTATGGATCCGAGAGGTGGAACGCACGCTATTCTTTGCAAGCGTCCTGAGTGTGGAACTGTCTCTCCACTAAAACTTTCAACACCAAATAGCCTCAGTGCCTGGGAAAGGCACCAACCAAAGTAAGGGGCCACTTGGCACGGTCTGTTTTCATATATTTTTTATTAAAATCTTTATTATTCTATGGCGGTTTTCTTTTTCTTCTGGTTTACTTCATGTGTTATGGAGTCTGGTGGAATCAAGTGAACAAGAGCTGCATATGGAATCCATGGCTTTTGCTATATGTCTTTATTGACCTCTTTTTAATTAAATAGGTCAACATCTTGTGGTAAGGTGCCATCCTTGAGCACATTTGCAGTGATTGCTTCTCTTTTTGGTGGAGCTGGAAACTTCTATTGGTGGAGTGGAATCATCCTCCGAGCACAAGTTTATTATCAACATACACTAAATCTATGGACTTTTCTGCACAGGATTGATTTAGATTTATCACCATATCTCCCAATTGGGAGTTATGCACTCTGTTGAACATTATTACTATTATTATTATAATCATTTTTTTTTTTTTCACTGGTTTGCTAATGTTGGACAATAATACTATTATTTATTATTATTTATGATTATCAAGTTATTTCACTATTTGTAGCGCCCCCTACCTTTTCAATTTACCCATTATTGTTTCAGTTTCCTGCAATTTGGGGTGCAGCTTAGTATTATATATATTATTCACTTTATTAATTATTTAGTTGGCGCAAGATTTCACCCCCCACAGAAAAGAGAATACCTAGTCAAGGGGATCTAGACATTGCACAATCTAGATTGCCAGCTTCAGGAGTTTTGTTGATTCAACCCAGTGGCTCTCTGGTGACCTGAGGGGGGGTGTTAAGATTAGAGGAAGGAGGGGATGGGAAATGCTGGGTCTCAGAAGTGCAGTACCACAGTCCCTGTACTCTCCCCTCCTAAGCCACTATTTCAAACATCGTGGGCAGACCTGGGAGGACATAGCAGGTCCACTCCGAGATGGGAAGTTACCTCATATACAGTGTAGTATTGTTCTTATCATACAGAGGAGAGAAGGTTTTGGTAGGCAGAGATAATCTGAAAATGAGTTCAGCATTCCCATGTAGCTGTAAATTTAGAGAGTTTGTCTTGGGATATATGGATCAGTTCTTCCATCTCAGCAATACTGTCAATTTTCTGGAGCCATTCTAATATGAAAAGAATAAATTTTGATCTCCATGCATTGGCACGCAAAGCTTGGATACATTTATCATGGGCATGGCTAGGGATTTATGATAAAGCCTGTCTGATACTGTTGTGTGATGGAGAAGGTAGGACACAGGGGAATATTCCACTGACCTAACACCGTCATGGACCCCTTCCAAAAACATTGGATCTTGTTTTAATTAGTATTTAACATTTGCTGTCTTTTCTTCTCTTGACAGAATGAATATCACAACATCTCAGCAGAACAGATGTTTCTTAGGGACCTTATTGAACAGAAAACTGTTACAAACTTGACGTAAACCATGGAGAATCCTGGGAGTTTACAGCTGCCAAAAATAAATTCCTATTGTACAGTATTCATAATTTTATATATAATATGGATTTTTTAAAACCATGGAAGTATTTTGCCTTTATTGAAAAGTATTGTGTTGACCCTGGAGGACCTCTACCCACTGGATCATTGGCCATCACTTGACAAGTCCAAAGATCACACGTGTGCTTCTGTTGTAAAGAGAAACCCTGGACTGCGTTGGGTGAATCTTAAGTGGATGTGGAGTTCTAGCCATCAGCGTGACAGTTCTTGGGGCCTCTCTGCAAGATGTTTTGGTTAGACTGAGACTATGAAGCACAAAGAGATGCAGTGTGTTATTATGTAAATGTATAGTGTCCCTTTTTTTGTGCAATGTGATCATTGTTAATTGTTGTGCTGTTTTGATCTAATTATTTTGAGGCTTTGTAAAGGTCAGTCTAATCCTAGTCTGATCCTTTTGTATTAAATAGGTAAGTTTTCAAGCTCTTATAAATCATGGAACAAGCCAGGCGGCTAACAGATCTTCAGCCAAAGCTGCTCACAGCTCACTGTGAGAATTGATAAATTACATGTGAAGAATTGTAGGTTTTCTTGTACTTATGTGCACAGTTTTTTTTTTTTTACCTCTTTGTTTTATTGCACTTTTTTCTTCTTTGGGTTTATACATTTACTTTAGGTTGCATACTTTAAAGTATAACTAAAATATTTTTTTAAGTTGTAGTAGTTAGGGGTTAGAACTAGTGCCAGGTTTTTAGTGTGGTAGGGGAGCTTCACTCTCTCCAATTGTCTTGATCACTAGTCTAACTAAGAAAATGAAAATCCAACATTTTGAATTGCCTCTAGACCAGTAGAGGGGAAACCTCCCAGTGGAGATTTCCCCCACATTGGAAAGATATCCTCTTATTTCCTGTTGCGCCTACAGGATCTTACCCATTTTCATCTAAAATTAAAGTGTTTTGCTTTTAGGTATACTTTAAACTACACTCTAGAGTCCTTTTCACCAGAGTTCCTGCCCCACAACCATCGGGTGGCTGTGGGTGCATAGTTAATGGGGAATTCCAGGTTCAGTAGGGGCAGTTTCCATGTAATAACACTGAGGGGGTCCCTTCTGCTTTAGGTCCTGCGAGTTTTCACCGCAGTGTCACCTGCTGGATCAGTATGCTATTGCAGTGCAAACTTACGAGTGGACCTTGCATCAGAATTATTTTTTAATGTTAAGTGTATACAAGTAATATGTCAAATGGGTATTTATTAAATTTAAATCTAATAACCAAATTCAAATAAGTAGTGAATATGGTAAGATCAAAAGATTATTGTATCTCGCTGGAGTGCATAATTCACATTTTCAATACTTACCTTCACCTACAATCCAAATCAGAAGTAATGGGCAACCAATGGGAACAGAGCGTAACAATGAACTCAACTGGATTGTTTAGAAATTGGCTTGGTGAACAGTGTATAGAGATGCTTGTGAACTACATGCAGTCATTGTCTGCCCATAGTTCTGTTCATAGGCCTATTGTTCTTTATAATAGATATTGGCTCAAAGCGAAGAACACATAGCCTTCTCATTTCCAAAATATTAAAAACATATTTTTTTAATAAAATAGGAATGCACAAACATAATGTGACATTGCATTTCAAATCACTTAAAAAATTCCCTGTAGGACATGTGTAGTTGGATTTTAAAGCACTTCTATTGTTTTGTTATCAATAATAATGGTAAAGAACATGCATTCATTTTGGTGTTTCCACAAGTTACTTCGGTTTAAATCATATCATATATACAAAACGTCTATTTCAAGTTAGTCCAAGTCCGGTTCAAACACAAATGGCTGTGCTATACGCAGTGCTAGAAACCTGGGGTAGCAAACTTAATGCAGTAGAAGTGCAATATTCGCCAGATATGCATGGCCTGTAGGGAGTGTTTTAATGTCTGTCGTATTATCTTTGTGCATTAATATATGTTTATTATATTGATTATATAATTATATTTTTGGAAATTTTTAAACTGAGATGGCTATATTAAAAAACTCTGATGGACATCTTTGCAATGTTCGGTGTCCAATATGTATACAGTATAAGCACACAGAGGCCACCGAAAAAAAAAGAACCGAGAACCGGTCGGTTTATAGCTAGCCATCATTTTGTAGAAAAATAAAAACCAGGTCTTGACTTACTATGTTCTTCAATTTTGTGGAGCATTTGTTCTCAAATTTTCCTAATCTTTATATGGGCCTTGTTTTACCTTCTAAGGCCCCTTACACACAAGGTGGACTCCATTTGAGTCTGTCTGCTCAGAGGGGATTCTGTCAGCTGATCCCCACTGTGCAGCAGATGGCTGGTCCATGTCTGTTTATGCAGAGTGGACACAAGACAGAGCCCTCTTTTTTCTATGGGAGGTCAGATGTAAACAAACTGCCTGTCCGTTTATACCTGACTGCCATACGATCCGCCAAATGGATGGGGAATGTATGTTATTAGCAGATTGGATCGTATGTTGGTGGCCATCTCTATTCCCATGCTTTTTTTCACAAGAATTCACACCTTCAGTCATGTAACCTGGTACCGAGGAATGATATATTTAGAACAGGGTGGTGTCACAAACTTTCCCCATCCTGTTCATGGATAGCCAACATCTGCATTTACTCATTTTTTGATGATTGGAATAAAGTACCTGGGTTTCCTTTTGTGGCTGTAAGTGTTAAGCGAAATGTCTCAAGCATTACAGAAAAAGTTGAATGTTCGTAACTACTATTAGATATAGCCTATGAACTGTAAACGGAATTTGTCTGGTGTAAATACATTGTTGTAAACCCAAAAGAAAAGTGCATGAAACGATGGCAACCACCTTCACTGATCAGTTTATTATAAACACAGTGCAGCATTGACTCCTGATAACATATGCTGTTGCACACATTGGTTAAACACGTCTGTCATGTGACCATAAGTTTGTTGCTGCATAGAAAGCTCCATTCAGTACTACAGTTTACTTGTTAGTTTGCCTGTTCATTCCCCTCTGCTTTGTTGTCGTCTTCTGATATATGGTTACAATGTAAATGTGGGCGCTTCATTCTTCACCCCACATTGAAATACTCAGTGCCAGAACATCCAGTTGCCAGGCCCAGCTCCTGCCAAATTTGGGGAATGACTAGTGCTATGCAAATACCAGCTTTTAGAAGGTGGGCACTTCCACTGAGCTTTCGGGGGCCATAGCTGAGGAGGGAAGGTTAACTAGAGAAAAAGTGTGGCATTGGATGGTGCCCCATATGCAGCTAGAAGCTTGTGTTGTATGTCCTATTCACTTGCAAAGTGTGATTTAAAAATAAAATTATTTCCTAAGTATTTGGTCAGACTCCAACTAACAAATGCTAGATAACAGCAGGACAGGGGTGCCCAAGGCAAAGCAACATGTCTTCTAGTCTGGTCTGATCACATTGTACCAGTTTATTTATTTTTTTGCAAGCTGCTCTAGGGACAGTTTAGCTCATCAAAATCTGACAGTTTTAGTGAACATGTTTTATCAGCTGAGCCAGTGGCTTATTTAATTTATTGTTAATAGAGAAGTTCACCTTTAATAATAATAAATGCACATCTTTTTTCAGATAAAAAAAAATTGCATTTTATAATTTATTTTTACTTGGAGCCTTTACAGCATCTGCTGATGGCTGGTGCCATGCAGGACTCCTGCAGACTTGTCTGTGTGTCTGTCGGCTTGTACCTCATACAGGTAGACTGACCAGAAGAGACCATGAACTACTCAACGGCGCTATGGTAGTTCATTGAGAACTACAAGCCGACAGCTGCAAAGGTTATTTTCACTTGTAGTTTCCCATTCACAGAGCACTGTGAATGAATTATTTTCAAACGGCGACAGTGGGCGTCTGGAGAATATACCAGCTCGTTCTCACTGGGGAGAGGCTTCAGTTGCTGGAACATGTTGCATGTTCCACCCTAAATATAGGTGGAACATGTTCCAAAAGGTGAACTTATCCATTCACACCAACTGCGTTTAGCTGCATTGCTGAGCACAGGCCCAATACAATAACAAGCCAAAATCCATTGTTCCCAGTATGTATTGTGTGCTTGGGAAATGGAACATTCTGCAATAAATCACAGTACATCATGTTACAATGCAGTGCACTGCAGAACATGCCAGGGAAGAAAAGATAATGAATTTTGGCTATTGCTGTGAACAACAAAAAAAAAAAAAAACTCTCATAGATGATCAGTGTGTTAAAAACACCACATGGACACACTATAATTCAACGCAAGTGTAATGCAATAAAAGCCATGTCACTCTAGTCACATATTAACATTGAAGAAGAAATGAAATCACAAATGTTATAGAGAAGTATGTACTAGGGTAACACAAAAGCTGTTGCATATACTGAAAATAAAAGCAGACCTGGAATCACCGTAGGCAAGCACCTTCACATTTCCATTTCCCCATATTTAGAGTGCACCCTTTTTTTACAAACACAATGCAAAGGATTGCAGCAACCTCTGAGTTCTGCAGAAGCCATATCACATAAGATTGTCCAAAGTGCCTTAAGGCCCGGTTCACATGGAGCCGGTTAACATATCACCGATGCAGCTCTGGTGCGAATTTGCACAGGAGCCCTATGTGTCTTTTGGTCCATTTCAAGTCAGAATTCAGCCCAAAATTTGGCCTGGAATCGGACCTGAAATGGTGAACCAGGACACCCAGGACCCCTGCTGAGAACCGCATCGGTATTAGCTGTGAACCGAGCCTAAACGTAATAGATCTGGTATCTTTAAATATGTGACCGACTACATGTTAAACATTACCTCCCACACTATTGGTGTGGTAAACTTCTTTTCTATTAAGTCAATAGATCATGGGACCAATAAAAAATATTTGTTTGCAAGTGATTGTGAGAGTTGGCTATATGCCTTTTTTTGTGCTAATTTTAAAGTAAATCCTGTTACTAAGCTGGGAAATTCATACTGAGCATATGATGGAAAAACCACATGAGTAGAGGTTACCTTCAGTGATGAGCCCTTGTAAAACAATCGGTAGATCTAGAGGTCTGGGCAGATCAGTTTGGATGTACTTCCTAGCTTATGTAACGTTGGCCATAGTCAGATAGATAGTATTTAGAACGGAAATTCTTAGGAAAAGTCTTGAAAATTTGTACAAAAGTTCTCAGACCATTCAAATGTTATGAAAAAGATTTTGTTTGCTTTTAACATTTTGTTTTTGGAATGAAAGGACTTTACGCCAAGAAAACTACATACACTGTTAGAAATTTGTGCATTTGAGAAGAATTTTCCATTCTGCTCCATAACATTTTTTGTTCCTGTGGTAAAAAATAAACTTTGATTTGACCCTCTCCTGCCTACTAAATCACACTATTGGTCAGTGAGGCCAAGCTTCCTCACTAGGCTGAAGGATAGGACCACACTCGACATTTTCTTACAACTCCCAAGTGTATGTAAACTCTAGCAATTAACTTCTCCTAATTGCCCCTTTGATCTGATTAATATTCCATTGGAAGTGTTTTGCTATATCCTTTTGATGAATGCAAGAAAAGAAAAGTGTTGATCATGTCTGAAATTCAGAGCAGTAGTTTTCTGTTATATCAAAGAGTCTATCTAGTTCTTCTATTGGACTACATAATGATTAAGCCTCGTACACACGCACGGTTTTCTTGGCAAGAAAACTGCTGGCAGAGCTTTCTTGCCGGGTAAACCGTACGTGTGTACGAGGCTTTGAGGTTTCTCATCAAGAAAAAATGCCCAGAATCTAGACGAGAAAAATAGAGAACCTGCTCTCTATTTTCTCGTTGTGAGATTCTTTGCAGTGTTTATCTGCCTAGAAACCCGAGCGTGTGTATACTTGCCTCTCCATGGAAACCCGCGCATGCTCTAAATGACTGACGCATGTGCGGTAGCTTCCAAGGCATAGGTAGGGTGAAGCAAGATGGCGGCGATGCCATCGAATGTGAAGAGCGCATGCTCGTCATAGTCGATGACGTCACTGCGTTCGTGCCATTCAAAAGAACAGCGGTTCTTTTGAATGGCCCTTGTGTACACTCGGCCGGCAAGAGAATCTTGCCAAGAATCTTGGATTCTGGGCCGTGTGTACAGGGTTTTAGCCTTAATCCTGAAGTGGTCTGAGAGTTGGAATGGTTGAGTAGTATAGCAACACACGGGCAGGGCTGACCAGCGTATGGTCTTCAAAACTGCTGCGTTTTGTCGGCCATTTTAGGCAGATCATTAGGCATTTTCTATATCAGCAGGATCCTTAAAAAGGATACAACATTGGGGTGTGTGCATGTACTGCAGAGAGATACTGCATATTGTTTTATTCTCATTTTGCCCTGACATGCATTTTAATGCTGAACTCCTGGATAAACAAATATTGCCTTAATACAAGAATCATGTGTATTCTTACTTGAATCTTTGTGCTGGTGTGCTTTGTGTATTTCTTCCAGTAATTCAGCATGAAATGTTCCATTGTGCAGTCACTGCTGCACTCTCTCTCCTTGTGCACAGTGACTCGTTTTGTTTCTGCCCCCTCTTGTAGTTTTCTGCCAGCAGTCTGTAGTGGGCGGGGCCTGCTGGGTCCCTCCTATAGCTTTGCTCTCTGTACACGCCATGTGCAGCACAGTGATGTCACCTTTACTTTTACTAGGTAATTATTGAGTTTTCAAAGGCATTTGGTGCACATTAAGTGCATGTATGTCCTTTGTAGCTACTGAGGATTATATTAAAATGAAATGAAAGTTTTTGTGCTTGGAGTTTTCTTATCTCTGGATCTACCGATTTTTTTTTTTTTGGCATTTGATATTCATGGGAGGTAATCTCAAACTTATATTTTACTTCAAGCTCAATTTGAATTCTCAGAATTTGAGACGTTTACTTTAAGTAATGGTTTAACTAAAAGATAATTTCCAGAGAATATGTCTATAAATTGTTTCATGTAAAGTCTGAATAAATCTTGTAAAATAGATAAAAAATAAACACTGAAGCACATTGTGTTCTGTACATATGTAAACATGAAAATACCAATAAAGGTACTTCTAAAACCTTATCTTCATTTTGGGAATTTTTTATAGAGCATTCAGTGAGAGGTTTGAATTTTAAAGGGGTTGTAAAGGTTTGTGTTTTTGTAAAGGTTCTAAAAACACATATCAATCACGGGCCCCCCAGACCCCCGTTTTACTTACCTGAGCCAGTTCACTTGCATCCCGGTGTCCACTTCTCCACGGAGTCTCAGTGTTGATTGGAAAGATATAGCAGCACAGCCATTGGCTTCCGCTGCTGTCAATCAAATCCAATGATGCGGCCGGAAGGGGGGTGGGACCGAGTCATACACTCGGCGGCTATGGACGCCGAGTGTATGACACGGGAGGGCGCCCGCAAGGTAACCTTTTTAAAAACAAAAAAAACCTGAACCTTTACAACCACTTTTACAAGGCTTTTCTTCAATCCCAACTCCTAGAAGGAAGCCAGAAAATGTGCTGGGAAAAAGCCTGGGGCGACCAGTTTATTTTTCCCTGTGTTTTTGATGTTGATGTTGACCCAAATGTCTCCCAGAAGCCTCCTTTGTTTATATATATATATATATATATATATATATATATATATATATATATATATATATAGTGAGGAAAATAAGTATTTGAAAACCCTGCTATTTTGCAAGTTCTCCCACTTGGAAATCATGGAGGGGTCTGAAATTGTCATCGTAGGTGCATGTCCACTGTGAGAGACATAATCAAAAAAAAAAAATTCTAGAAATCACAATTTATGATTTTTTAACTATTTATTTGTATGATACAGCTGCAAATAAGTATTTGAACACCTGTCTATCAGCTAGAATTCTGACCCTCAAAGACCTGTTAGTCTGCCTTTAAAATGTCCACCTCCACTCCATTTATTATCCTAAATTAGATGCACCTGTTTGAGGTCATTGGCTGCATAAAGACACCTGTCCACCCCATACAATCAGTAAGAATCGAACTACTACTAACATGGCCAAGACCAAAGAGCTGTCCAAAGACACTAGAGACAAAATTGTACACCTCCACAAGGCTGGAAAGGGCTACGGGGAAATTGCCAAGCAGCTTGGTGAAAAAAGGTCCACTGTTGGAGCAATCATTAGAAAATGGAAGAAGCTAAACATGACTGTCAATCTCCCTCGGACTGGGGCTCCATGCAAAATCTCACCTCGTGGGGTCTCAATGATCCTAAGAAAGGTGAGAAATCGGCCCAGGACTACACGGGAGAAGCTGGTCAATGACCTGAAAAGAGCTGGGACCACCGTTTCCAAGGTTACTGTTGGTAATACACTAAGACGTCATGGTTTGAAATCATGCATGGCACGGAAGGTTCCCCTGCTTAAACCAGCACATGTCAAGGCCCGTCTTAAGTTTGCCAATGACCATTTGGATGATCCAGAGGAGTCATGGGAGAAAATCATGTGGTCAGATGAGACCAAAATAGAACTTTTTGGTCATAATTCCACTAACCGTGTTTGGAGGAAGAAGAATGATGAGTACCATCCCAAGAACACCATCCCTACCGTGAAGCATGGGGGTGGTAGCATCATGCTTTGGGGGTGTTTTTCTGCACATGGGACAGGGCGACTGCACTGTATTAAGGAGAGGATGACCGGGGCCATGTATTTCAATATTTTGGGCAACAACCTCCTTCCCTCAGTTAGAGCTTTGAAGATGGGTCGAGGCTGGGTCTTCCAACATGACAATGACCCGAAGCACACAGCCAGGATAACCAAGGAGTGGCTCTGTAAGAAGCATATCAAGGTTCTGGCGTGGCCTAGCCAGTCTCCAGACCTAAACCCAATAGAGAATCTTTGGAGGGAGCTCATACTCCGTGTTTCTCAGCGACAGCCCAGAAACCTGACTGATCTAGAGAAGATCTGTGTGGAGGAGTGGGCCAAAATCCCTCCTCCAGTGTGTGCAAACCTGGTGAAAAACTACAAGAAACGTTTGACCTCTGTAATTGCAAACAAAGGCTACTGTACCAAATATTAACATTGATTTTCTCAGGTGTTCAAATACTTATTTGCAGCTGTATCATACAAATAAGAAGGCCAGTATGGTGGCCTGAGTTTATGGGAGGAGCCCGGAGGGTATTTAAGCAGCCCACTCACACATGCTCTTTGTCGGTTCAGTGTGTGGTACTACACGTCACTGGGCCGACTCTTCCCAGCTCACCTCATGTCCGTGAGTCTGCGCATTCAATCGCATTCGACATCGTAAGCGCTTTGCGGCTTCTCCCTTCATGGTCTTCGCCGGCGGTTCCCGCTTACTTCGCAGGTAGGATTCAAACCTTTTCGTATCTTGTGCAATCTTGCAATTCGTTATGCTTCCTATCCTGCATCCCTTTTGGGAAAAAATCTGCTTCTGAGTTACTGTTGCTCATGTTTCAACATCATTTGGCTCAGGCGTAGTACATTTGTAACTTCCTTCTGCCAAACATACGATTCATTTGTAAATCCATTTGGAGATTGACATGTGTTTGTATGGGTTCTTTGGCAGATTGAGGTGGTAATTGGACTCACATGGTGCCTTCTCTGCACTTGATTAGCCTGGGGGGATGGGTGGTTGGTAGGTGTTCGGTTTTTAAAGCAAGGGGTAGCATACACTCTACAACCAATTCGTATCAGATTCGTTCAATACTCCTTACTATCAATTCGTATCGGATTCATTTCATGCATTTTACAACCATTTTGTATCAGATACATTGCATACTTTCTACCGTTGCCATTCATTGTTTCCCCCATATCGTGTGTTTTAGTTCCCGCAGCGGAACTTACGAATTGCTTGTTCACGGCTCTTCTCTCTCATTTATTTACCAAAGTTATTGCCTGTGCGTCATGCATGGCGCCACACCACACTCTTCGGATGTGTTGCACATCCACTCCAGTCCAAAGCAAACCCAGTCGCACGTTCACTGTCCCAGGTAGGATTCGTTAGCTTGTTTGTCATGTCAAATTTGTGGCCACTCATGGTGTCACCTGTACCATATGTTTGGTTCCCGCAGTGGAGCTTACAAAGCATTGATACGCACTTCTCGTGTTCTATTTTCTACACCAAACCTTGTTGTTTTGCCCCATGCACGGCATCACGCTACACGTTCCCGACATGTTTCACTCCAGCCACAGTCCGCCGCAAACTCACTCGCATGGCCCACTGTCGCAGTAAGATTTGTCATTACATTCTTTATGTCTTATCAATTTGCTACCATTCGTTGTCTCCCATATCGTTCATTAGTGGCCCCTGCGGAACCTACGATTCAAACATGCGTTGTCCTTCTACCTTATACTGCTTGCTTAAGGTACAAACAAACCAGGTGTTTCTAACCTTTCTCAGTAACCCAATTCTTATTGGTTGAGACCTTGCAACCATGCAAATCATATCAGCAGTCTGATACCCTTGCTGAGACCCTTGCAACACATGACCCTTACAAAATGCAAAAAAAAATAAAAAAAAACGCAAAAAGGAAACAAATATATAAAACGCAAAAAAAAAAAAACAATTGCCGCCACGTAATCTCAGTCCAGCAACCTGACACCTGTTGAGACCGTTACAACGACGCAAAATTCGTCTCCACAGCTTGACACCCTTGTTGAGACCCTTGCAAACGCAATGCCGTCTCAGCAGCCCCACACTCATCGAGACTCTTGCAACCACACAAAATCGTCTCAGCAGCCTAACACCCTTGTTAAGACCCTTGCAACACATGACCCTTACAAAAAAAAAAAAAAATTATTATAAAAAAAAAAAACGCTAAAAAATGAAAAAAAAAAAAGCAAAAAGAAATAAAAGTGCAGGAAAAAAATAAATAAATAAAAAAATTGCCACCACACAATCTCAGCCCCGCAACCTGACACCTGTTGAGACCATTGCAACGACGCAAAATTTGTCTCCACAGCCTGACACCTTTGTTAAGACCCTTGCAAACGCAATAACATCTCAGCAGCCCCACACTCATGGAGACTCTTGGAAAGCACGCAAAATTCGTCTCTGCAGCCTGACACCCTTGTTGAGACCCTTGCAAACGCAATACCGTCTCAGCAGCCCCACACTCATGGAGACTCTTGCAAGCACACAAAATTGTCACAGCAGCCTGACACCCTTGTTAAGACCCTTGCAACACATGACCCTTACAAAACGCAAAAAAAAAAAACGCAAGAAGAAATATAAAAAGTGCAAAAAAATAAATAAAATAAATTGTCATCACACAATCTCGGCCCAGCAACCTGACACCTGTTGAGACCATTGCAACCACGCAATACCATCTCAGTAGCCTCACACCATTGTTGAGAC
The DNA here is from genome assembly GCF_905171775.1 of Rana temporaria. Classification (NCBI taxonomy): domain Eukaryota; kingdom Metazoa; phylum Chordata; class Amphibia; order Anura; family Ranidae; genus Rana; species Rana temporaria. The sequence continues at coordinate 469,057,204 of NC_053490.1, read as the reverse complement.
CCATGCAAACGCAATACCATCTCAGCAGCCCTACACTCATCGAGACCCTTGCAACCACGCAATACCGTCTCAGCAGCCTTACACCACAGTTCAGACCCTTGCAAACGCAATACCGTCTCAGCAGCGCCACACTCATCGAGACCCTTGCAACCACGCAATACTGTCTTGAGCAACCTCCCACTCGTCAAAGACCTTTGTGACCATGCAGTCTCGCCCCAGCAACCTGGCATTCATTGAGACCCTTGCAGCCAGACAAATCATCTTTGGCCTCATGTACACTGCTGTTGGTAAAAAAAAAAAAAAAATGGGTTCAGACGGATGTTCAGAGGCATTCGAAATGCATTCGAAACGCCAATGCCTGTAACAGCTTGTAAACACTGCCAGATGCGGTAACTCATGTTTACCAGCGTTTCATTCACAGTCGTTTTCATAAAAAAAAATAAAAATAAAGGGGAATATTGTCTCGGCAACTTGACACTCATTTGAGACCCTTGCTAAATGTAATATCATCTCAGCTACCTCACACCCGTCTAGACCTTTGCAACCACACAATCTCATCTCAGCAACCTGACACCCGTTCAGACCTTTGCAGCCATACAAAGTCGTGGCAACCACACAATGCCATCTCAAAACAAACCTCATAATCATCGCGACCTTTGCAACCACGCAATATCGTCTCAGCAAACCAGACTGAGACCCTTGCAAACACGCAATGCCGTCTCAAAACAAACCTTCATACTCAAGGCCCCTGCAACCACACAATATCATCCCAGCAACCTGACACTCACTGACACCCTTGCAACCGCACAATATTGTCTGCAGTAGTATAAAACACTTTGCGGCAGGCACCTACGTGCAAACCCGAATACAAAATTAAACTTGCAAACACACCTCAGTGACAAACAATCAGCCACACAAACACACAGTGGCACCCAGTTGGCCATTCATCTTCAGTGGCACGCGGGCCACTCATCTTTTCTCTGTGTTTTTTCCCTACGGTTAGTTCAGGTTTTCATCCAGCACCAGCGAGTGCACGTTGGCCTGCGAGTGCATGTATATCGTCTTGTTGAGCACCTGTGTATTGTCTTGATTTTCTCACACCAATGCAAGATCCAGTCCAAGTTCTCAAACTAGACCAAGCATCAGTAGCAGACTTAGCTATGTGGGACAACTTCCCCACCTGATAGAACAGCATTTTAATCTTCATCCCGGCAGTGTCAGCCGAGCCACCAAAGGCTTTTGCAGCCATTTTTAGGCCGCCACTGGTTCTCCAAAACTTGGCCCCCAGAAATTCTCTTATATTTTTGCTTCACCCAGTCTTCATCACACCTCGTGCTGCACCCCATCGTGGCAGCTGCCCAGATCTGGGACCACACTTGAACAGGACAGACACTGTTCTTCACCACAGACAATCAGGCCACAGCCGACATCATCAATTAAGGTAGATCTAAATCACTCCCCATCACTTCCTGTGCAGGCTCGCGCAGCTGTCACTCCGTCACCAGTTAATATCTTATGTAGACCTTTTCCAGGCAAATGCAAAAAGCAGCTGATGCGCTTTCCTATTCCAACCTTGGAATGGATGTTTTTTCCAGCAAGAGCCTGGAGCCGACCCAACAACTATCCCTGTCCCACCATGGACATTGCTGACGATGGACTGAAGTCACATCTCACCAACGCAATCCAACTTATTAACCACTCCTTGGCACGCAACACACTGAAGGCCTATCGCACTGCTTGGAACACTAATCGCAAATTTTTGGCCCCTTGCCCCGGAGCAGCAATAGGCAACGTTGGACACATCCTAGCCTTCATATCGTATTGCCACATGCAGCTGACCATTTCTCAATACTATCACGCCATATCTAGATGGCATCCAGCATTTCCTGTCCCTGCAGGACCCCAGTAAACCGTCAGTATTCTCGAGCCCATGCAGTCAAGTCCCTCCTACAGGGCATACAGAAGCACCAACCTGTAGTCAGTGGCAAGCGCCTACCTTTCAAGAGTCCCCTCTTAGGGACATGTCTAAAATCCTTACTCGTTCCCTGTTTAGGGCTTTGCCCAGACTAGTCACCCAAACAGCCATCTACCAGGCCTTCTACGGTTCCCTACAACCTAGTGAATTTAGTCAGCGGCTCCGGCACACTGCTCCGACGCCACCCGACTTGCTTTCGAACCACTACACTCTCACAGTCTGCAAACGCAACAAACCAGCCCCTGGGGTTGACCTCAACCTGTTTCAGACTGACAACGCCTGACGCCCAGTGACGGTGCTCGACCCACTACTGCTCCATCTACCCAGCCAATCTGATGGTAGCTCGTTGCTACCCTTTCTAAACCAGCTCCCTGAGTGTCAGCCAGTGTGTCAAGCATGTCAGAATCCTCCTAAGTAACTTGGGCTTCAAACCCCAGTCAGTTCTCTGGACATTCTTTCCGAATTGGAGCAGCCTCAGTTGCCTCCCAACAGGGAGTACCAGACTACGTAATCAAAATACCAGGCTGATGGAAGTCTCCTTGTTTTGCCACATACATCCCAAATCCTCATGAAGGAATGGCACAAGCCTTTACCAAGCTGGCTCAATAAATACAAGAAATCAATATAAACTATTTCCCTATCTGAGTCTTTTGCCCCCTTTTCTTGGCATACTGACCAGACCACCAAGGCACACTTCAGGTCTATTTATGTTGTAAGTCTTGTCGCGTGTTTATGTGATCCACATCTCTCTCTCAGAGGGTAACGACCATAAATAAGAAGGCCAGTATGGTGGCCTGAGTTTATGGGAGGAGCCCGGAGGGTATTTAAGCAGCCCACTCACACATGCTCTTTGTCGGTTCAGTGTGTGGTACTACACGTCACTGGGCCGACTCTTCCCAGCTCACCTCATGTCCGTGAGTCTGCGCATTCAATCGCATTCGACACCCTCCCGCCCTCCCCTTTTTCAGGGCACTTCTCAGCATATCCTTCTTCAATTAACTACCCATTACTTACCTTGGGTATGCCCCCTTTTCTTGGCATACTGACCAGACCACCAAGGCACACTTCAGGTCTATTTATGTTGTAAGTCTTGTCGCGTGTTTATGTGATCCACATCTCTCTCTCAGAGGGTAACGACCATAAATAAATAGTTAAAAAAAATCATACATTGTGATTTCTGGATTTTTTTTTTTATTATGTCTCTCACAGTGGACATGCACCTACGATAACAATTTCAGACCCCTCCATGATTTCCGAGTGGGAGAACTTGCAAAATAGCAGGGTGTTCAAATACTTATTTTCCTCACTGTGTATATATATATATATATAGCGAGAGAGAGCAGGAAATTACCGGTTGTGCTTTGCCACTTGTGATCATCCACGTCTTCTATGAAAAATGTACAACTTGTACCTATTTCTGTGAAATTTTTAACCCAAATAGCTCTCTTTTGTGGCCCTGGTGGTATCCATTACCTTCTCCTCGGTTGCTGACAAAGGGGGTCCCACAGTAGAGAGATGTTTTATTCAGGATCTTGCTGGTTTATTTAACAAGAAGCGCATTTTGAACTACCCTAAAAAGTGGTCAAACACCTCTGGTGAGTTGCCATCTACCTTCTGAGCACTTGTAGTGAAGTTTTTGAGGCATTCTTAAACCGGAAGGATGCATTTATTTCTATGGTGTTGGGATTGTCACATTTGGACTTTATATATGTTTGCGGTTTCATGATCTTTTTATCTATTAATTTATATGTTTGTTTCATCAAACTGATTTATAGCGCCACCACCTTTTACTTTTGTTTACTACTACTGAAAAAATATCACTAAATCGCATTAGCATACATTTTTGTGATATACACCAATCGGCCATAACATTATGACCACCCACCTAATACTGAGCATGGCCCCCTTTTCTAAAACAGCCCTGACCCATTGAGGCATAGACACCAAAGTAACATCCACATGAATGGCAGGACCCAAGGTTTCTCAGCTGAACATTGCCCAAAGTATCACACTGCCTCTGCCAACTTGCTTTCTTATACTGCATTTTGGTGCCATCTATTCCCCAGATGCACCAGGCCATCCACATGATGTAAAAGAAAACCTGATTCCTCAGACCAGGCCACCTTCCTCCATTGCTCCGTAGTCCAGTTCTGATTTTCATGCGACCATTGTAGAAGCTTTTAGCTTTGGACCTGGGTCACCATGAGTTTCACAGCCCCATACACAACAAACTGCGATGCCCATTTTTTCTGCTTTCACCACATCAACTTTATGGACAACATGTTCACTTGCTGCCTAATATATCCCACCAATTTTCAAATGCCATTGTAACAAGATATTCCCTTTACCTATCAGTGGACATGATGTTATAGCCGATCGATGTATATGGTATCTCACAAAGGTGAGTACACCCCTCACGTTTTTGTAAATATTTTATTATCTTTTCATGTGACAACACTGAAGAAATTACACTTTGCTACAATGTAAAATAGTGAGTGTATAACAGTGTAAATTTGCTTTCCCCTCAAAAGAAATCAACACACAGTCATTAATGTCTCTAAACCACTGGCAACAAAAGTGCGTACACTTCTAAGTGAAAATGTCCACATTGGGCCCAAAGTGTCAATATTTTGTGTGGCCACCATTATTTTCCATTACTGCCTTAACCCTCTTGGGAATTGAGTTCACCAGAGCTTCACAGGTTGCCCCTGGAGTCCTCTTCCACTCCTCCATGAAGAAATCACAGAGCTGGTGGATGTTGGAGACCTTGCGCTCCCCCACCTTCCGTTTGAGAGAGCCCCACAGATGCTCAATCGGGTTTAGGTCTGGAGATATTCTTGACCAGTCCATCACCATTACCCTCAGCTTCTTTAGAAAAACAGTGGTTGTCTTGGAGGCCTGTTTGGGGTCATTATCATATTGGAATACTGCCCTGTTGCCCAGTCTCCGAAGGGAGGGGATCTGCTTTAGTATGTCACAGTACATGTTGGCATTCATGGTTCCCTCAATGAACTGTAGCTCCCCAGTGCCAACAGCACTCATGCAGCCCCAGACCATGACACTCCCACCACCATGTCTGACTGTAGGCAAGACACACTTGTCTTTGTACTCCTCACCTGGTTGCTGCCACATATGCTTGACACCATCTGAACCAAATATGTTTATCTTGGACTCATCAGACCACAGGACATGGTTCCAGTAATCCATGTCCTTAGTCTGCTTGTCTTCAGCAAACTGTTTGTGGGCTTTCTTGTGCATCATCTTTAGAAGAGGCTTCCTTCTGGGGCGACAGCCATGCAGACCAATTTGATGCTGTGTACAGCGTATGGTCTAAGCACTGACAGGCTGAACCCCCCACCCCTTAAACCTCTGCAGCAATGCTGGCAGCACTCATTCATCTATTTACCAAGGACAACCTCTGGATATGACGCTGAGCACGTGCACTCAACTTCTTTGGTCGACCATACTGAGTGGAACCTGTCCTATGTATGGTGTTGGCCACTGTGCTGAAGCTCAGTTTCAGGGTCTTGGCAATCTTCTTATAGCCTAGGCCATCTTTATGTAGAGTACAAAACAAAATAAATTCAAATAGTGAGCAGCTACAAAAACCAATAGACAAGTGGAAAATAACAGACAAAACATATAAATTGTAGCGCTAAATTATACCCAAATAATATATGAAGATGTCTTGGTGAAAGACGGGGTATAAACCATAAACAAAAACCAAGTGACCGGTGAGCAATCAAAAATGGATAAATGGAGACTCCACTGTTGCCTTGCACATTTGATCAAGTGCTTTTTTTCTACTTTTGTGTAAGTGTTTCCATCTATTATTAAACACTCATTGCCTACAGTATTACACTATGTGCTTCTTCTTTTCAACTCTTTCCAACTCTTTCCAACCACATTGGGCTCCTGGTTTGATCGTCTGTGGGTCATCACCTTCAAGCATTCTACATCTGCTCCATTCGATTGGTGGATTTTAAGTCTATTGCCTTTGAAGATCTGGTCTCGCATTGATACATCCATTGATTATATCAAGTCTTGTTGACCCTCTGAGCGTATGCTTTTTAGGGTTCAACGTTTCTGGTAAGCCTCTGTGTATCGGTGGCGGTCTTTTCACAAGTGTGTGTCACGTCCAAATAGTGGGAATATCTCAAGGCTCTCTTGTTCACGTAAGAATTACTCACAAGTGGAACTCACGATTCAAGCTTCACTTATTTCATATATGACTGTTTGGACTTTTACATTTGTTATATCATTTATCCGTTTTTGATTGCTCACCATTCACTTGGTGGTTTTTGTTTATGGTTTATACCCTGTCTTTCACTAAGACGTCTAGTTCATATATTATTTGGGTATCATTTAGCGCTACGATTTATATGTTTCATCTTTATGTAGAGCAACAATTATTTTTTTCAGGTCCTCAGAGAGTTCTTTGCCATGAGGTGCCATGTTGATCTTCCAGTGACCAGTATGAGAGAGTGAGAGCAATAACACCAAATTTAACACACCTGCTCCCTTTTCACACCTGAGACCTTGTAACACTAAAGAGTCACATGACACCGGGGAGGGAAAATGGCTTATTGGGCCCAATTTGGACATGTTTACTCACTTTTGTTACCAGCGGTTTAGACATTAATGGCTGTGTGTTGTTATTTTGAGGGGAAGCAAATTTACACTGTTATAATCTGTACACTATACATTGTTGTCACATGAAAAGGTATAATAAAATATTTACAAAAAATGTGAGGGGTGTATCTGATATTTATATTCAAACTATGGGAACTGACCCTTTGGATCAGATAGAAGTCTGTCATAGTTCCTGGCATTTTCATGTTATTGAACTTTGGGACTGGTTACTGAATAAAAAATAAGTATAAAAGTTAACCTCTACTGTTGTGTAGCCTTGTGATATCTAGTCTTGCCATTTATAGCTTTACTGTAATGCCCTGTACACACGATCTGTTCATCCGATGAAAACGGTCTGATGGATTTTTTCATCAGATATCCGATGAAGCTGACTTTCATCAGTCTTGCCTACACACCATCAGTTAAAAAACCGATCGTGTCAGAACGCGGTGACGTAAAACACAACGACGTGCTGAGAAAAATGAAGTTCAATGCTTCCGAGCATGTGTCGACTTGATTCTGAGCATGCGTTGATTTTTAACAGATAGATTTCCCCACAGACGATCGTTTTTTTCTATCGGTTTTTTAACCATCAGATATTTTTAAAACGGGTTATACGTTTTTTCACCAATAGGAAAAAAAATGGGGCCCACACACGATCTGTTCATCTGATGAAAACGGTCCATCAGACCGGTTTCATCAGACAAACCGATCGTGTGTACGCAGCATAAGAGTGTACTAACTTGATTAATTGACCTTGATAGAGGTCCATAATTAAGACTATTATGCCATTTATATTTTGTAGACTCTTTAATATTCAAAGTTTATATATATATATATACACACACACACACACACACACAGCCAAAAGCCACAATTTGGATTTTGCAGGTAAAGCAATTTCTGAAAATCTGTTAGCGAAATAAGAAAAAAATGTTAATTATTAACATGAACTGAACCCAGCTAATGATTTGACCTTCATCTACAAAGAATCCCCTTTTTTTCTGTTTGCATTTATAGATATTATATAGATGCACATACATCATATGGTGTTCATAGACATCCTTGTACGGTTCATGTGGGTGCCCTGCCCCATGACTTGGGGCTCCACCTGCATTTGCTCACTATGCTAGGGTGATGGGTTGCCTCTCCCCCATGATTGGTTGTTCAGGTAATTCCAATGGATCCATGTATCGACCAGACTACATGTTCTTTTTTTTTTTTGGTATTGCAAAACAATATTTTATGTGTATATTTTTGTATCCAGTGGATATACAGGCTCTACGTATGATATCCTGATGAAGTTGATTTTTATCCAAAAAACGTGTGGAGTTTGTGGAGGGGCTTCCTATATTAACGCAACAATTCATACTGAACAGAATTTTGTACAAATCCAATCTGGACCTTAAACCCATTTGCCTTGGGAAAGGTTTTAGTATGGTGAAACTGTCTTTTAAATATATATATATATATATATATATATATATATATATATATATATATATATATAATTTTTTTTTTATTTTATTTTTTTTAAATGAATGATTTTTTTTTATAAACTTTATATTTTAACCACTTAACGACGGCTGGACATCTAAAGACATCCTGGGCTTTGTGGTGGTATATTAGAATGATGCCTGCAGCTACAGGCATCATTCAGATGTTGCAGTTTTCAGCCGGCGATTCCCTACACCATAAGAATTATATCGGCTAGTCAGCCGCTTGATTGTTCTTACGGGTGGCAAGAGGGGACTTCACTCCCCCCCTTCCCTCCCGCTGCCCTCCGGTGCTTCTACCAATTCACCGCTGGTGAGTCGGAGAACGGATCCGCCAGCCCCGGATGTCCACCATAGAGATTTCTGGCGGACCAGATGGTCGCTGGAGTCTCTATAATTGGCCTCTGCATTCAAAAAACTGTCGCCGCCTCGGCTGGGAAGCCGTGATCACATTTTTTTTATTTATTTTTTAGGCTTCCCAGCCTAGAGGTGAGATATAGAGTATTATTGACCCCACATCTCACTGTAAAGAGGTCCCGTCATGCCATATTCCTATTACGAGGGATGTTTACATTGCTTGTAATAGGATTAAAAGTGATCAAAATTATAAAAAAAAATTAAAGTGTCAAATTAAAAATGTTTAAAATTAACAACACATTGTTTATTTTATTTGATAAACGTGCCCCTGTCCCCGTGTGCTTATAAGAAAACAATGTTGAAACCATGTGAGGTGTTGCAGCGAACGTTAGAGCGAGAGCAATAATTCTAGCCCTAGACCTCCTCTGTAACTCAAAACGTGTAACCAGTAAAAAAAAGTTAAAGCATCGCCTATGGGGATTTTTAATTTCCGAAGTTTGGCGTGATTTCACAAGCGTGTGCAATTTTGAAGCGCGACATGTTGGGTATCTATTTACTTGGCGCAACTTCATCTTTCACATTATGCAAAAAAATTGGGCTAACTTTACTGTTTTTGTTTTTTTTAAAGCATAAAACTGTGTTTTTTTTAAAACATGTTTGAAAAATTCACTGTGTGAGATTAAAAGTTGCAAAGACTGGCATTGTATTCTCTAGGGTCTCTGCTAAACAAACATATATAATGTTTGGGGGTTCTATGTAATTTTCTAGCAAAAAAAATCGGATTTTTAAATGTAGAAGAGAAATGTCAGAATTTGCCTGGTTGACAAGTGGTTAAATATGGTTTTTGGTTGTCTGTCTTAAAAATCCCACCATAGCTAAGGGTATATGACCTCCATGGTGTTCTGACTCGCTGTACTTGGATGTAGCACTAAAAGGCCTATATCTAGTGTTTTGGTATATCATAAATGCTTCTTGTATTTTTAAAAATCCATTACATCGAATTTCTCTTTTTCTTCAAGATTAATTGACCAGGGATATTTATGAAGACTTGCCGATATCCATAGGTAAGACTAAAAGATTTGATCATCTTATGGTGCCGTATCCTGTTATCTCACCACTTGTTCAGTAAAAACTTTGATTGCATTAGTTGGATATAAGGAAACCTCTTCACCTGAAATGTGTATGCATTACACCAGGGGTCCCCAACCCTCCAGGCCTGTGGGGTTGGCGGCAGCTTGGTCTCTCTTGGTTGCTGCTTTTATTGCTGCCCGGCCTCTGCCTCCTTGTTGTTTCTTCCCCATCAATGAGAGCCAGTCTTCCCCCAAAATGCCGGAGGAAACCAAGTCACCAGTGCCGAGCCTGGACCTCTAGTGGTGGCTTTGACGATACAGCAGCAGTATGGAGGTCTCATAATGGGCCATGCAGGAAACACCCTGCAGTCAGGCCACTCCACAACATGCACTCAGAGCCCGGTCAAATCAAGACCCAGGCAGGACTTGGCTGTTGTTGGTCGGCAACAAGGCCCTTTATATCTTTTCTATGCCCCAGGTGGACCGGTAGGAGGAAAGCAGCCACCACTTATTGACAGGGGCGGAGCTTCACTCGCTCACCCCCTGCTGTGCAGCAATTGAATATAATAGCCCTTCATTGTAGCCACACAGCAGGGGGTGAGCGGCGGGCGAGCAAGTGAAGCTCCGCCTTGTGATCTGAGGTGCTCGGTGAGAAGCTCTGTGCAGTGATCCACTCACTGATGGCGTTTCCATAGGAATCTCTGTGCAGTCAAACCTCTCTGCTAATGATCTGTAAATACAGATCATTAGCGAAGATGTTTGACTGCACAGAAATTCCTGTTAAAACCCTATCATTGAGTTACAACAATATCACCCAGCCCCCATTGCCACCAACCACAACCCCCCCCCCCCCCCTGCCGGGCCCTGGAAAATTGCCCACCCGATACCGGTCCTAGGCACCAAAAAGTTTGGGGACTGCTGCATTACACCATAGGTTCCCTTTAATGCCACAAATTTTAACGTTGGAAGTCAATAAACCACCACCAGTGTTCAAGGGGAAAATCTTTATTGCTCACCAACATTCTGTAGAAACAATTTTAGTTTTTGCATCTTTTACATTGAAAACATTCTCTCTGTTGCAGGCTAACTCCACACTGAAATAAACAGCAGTATCCATTTGACATTATGCTCACATATATATCAATGTAGATTTGTATTGCCTCTGATCCCACAAGGAAACATTTCAAGGAAAAAAAAAAAAGATTTTATCTTTACATTAAGTTAAACATAATTCACTTTATGAGTTTAGCACCATTTTCAACGTACAGTATGAAACAGTCTTCTGTGCATTTGTTTTAGGAAGTCTGTTGAGGCAAATGTGACTTGCGTGATTTTTTTTTCCATTTTTTTAAAAACAAAAATAATTTACTGTAATATTTGCTCAGATATGGTCATACTAGGAAACCAACTGTGGTTATGTAAATGTATATGTTGAAAACAATCTAGCCTATTAGATGTAAAATTAGAGCCTTGTATCAATAACTTGAAAACACATCTGTATTTTTATATATTAAAGTATAAGTAAAAATATCTGCTTTTTTTAAGTTTGTTTTTCTTTTTCCTTTTTTTTTTTTTTTTTTGTAAGGTTTTGTAATGTAATGTGTTCCAAATAAAGAACAGTTTGATTATTCTATAGATAAGGTGAGTATTAAAAAGATGTTTAAACAAAGGTTCTCTCTTTCTGTATGTCTATTGCATAGTATATGATGATGGGTGGGGTAGCATAGTGATCGTGTTGAATGCTCATTGTCTATAAGAGGTTAGTGATGTCTTGCTAGCAGCAATTCTATAGCATTTCTCTAAAATCTTACCATGTGAAAAAATATATATTTGCAGCATACACAAAGTAGTACACAAAATGATCACACGCTCCTTACCTTGGCAAATCTCCTGAGCAGTGCACTTTAATTCTAACTTATAATCCTATTAAATATGCTAAAAATGTGAATTTATCCTTTACGTAAAACCAGTACTGTGTTTTATGGACCAGATAACTTTGGAATTGTCTTGTGTCCATGACAAGGCCCTACCCAAAAGGACATGACAATCCAATGACATGACATGACATGGAAATGCGTGCAACTAAACCACTGTTTTTAACACATACTGTTAGACAGGTGAATTTGGTTGGTTGCTGATTGGTCGGTAAGTTTGAGTTTGGATATTCTATGTTGTTTTTGTATGTATATGCCCCTTTTCCAGTGCTCCTTACTGTATAGATCAGTCATAGGTAGGGGCAGTGATATTTGTTTTCAGCATGTACTGGAGTCAGGCCAACAGAAGCTGACCAAGCTTCTGTTGAATGGGGCATGACCAAAAAAGGTCTGCCAATCAGCGCTTTCAGCCAATGGCTGAGAGCGCTGACTCGAGCGTTCTGATGGGGGGAGCTGCCCCCCTGACAAAACACAATAAAACAACAATGGAGATCGCTGTACTAACACCGAATTGCTAAGAACTGAAGTATCAATTATTAATATTTATAAATGATTAGACCATTTCAGTTTGAACTCTTAATAATTGCATTATAAAATGTAAATATAAAATAGGATATGGAGTCCCTTAAGCCCACATCAATGCATGGTATTTATTCATTTTTTTAAGCACTTAAAGAATTCTAGAAATCCTGTTTAAGATTTTCTTGCTTGATTAGCGTTTTTCAAGCTTCGCTGAGCAGCTGTCAAAAAAAGTACATCGGGATCTGCCCGCTGCTCCCAGCTGCACCTGAAAGGTGTCCATGAGTCACCAACTCTGTTTTTTTGTCTCCGCTCACTTCCTCTGCTTTGCTATTCACAAAGCACAGGCTGTGGTGACTCAAAAATGGCAAACGGGGCAGAAAAAAAACCTCCGGAACTGGTGTTTGCCACGGACGCCTTTTTGGTGAGGCTGGGAGCCAGACATATAGCTCCTGATTATTATTATTTATTAATATTATACAGGATTTATATATATAGCGCCAACAGTTTGTACATTTTAACAGCTGCTGAGCTTAGGGAAAGATGATAAAATAAGCAAACACCAATTAAACAGAAGTTATAAAAATGTTTTTAAAGGCTTTAAAAATAAAAAAATCAGTGATCCTGGAGTTGGGATTTAGGGTCAGAGTAAAAACATCAGAAGCTGATATATGTATCCATGATTGATGTATCATTTTCAAAGGCTGATAGGCAAGTTATTTTTCCACATTTGGGTATGTTTGATGGTCCATAAAGCACAGTAACATGGGTCTAATAAAAAAAAAAGGCTTCTACTTAACAAGTACATACATTCTGTACAAACATACATTGTGGATCCCCATGTCTTATTAACACCTAGGACGTGTAAAAAATGGAGCATGGAAAAGCATAGCAATGTGGTCTATAGCAAACAGTAAGATGCTCACTTTCATTTCCATTCTATCCACAAAAAAAATTATCTGTGAAATCTGGTTGTTATGGGCCACGCCTCAAAGTTTTTCTAATAATAAGCTACAATAACACAAGTTCACATCTAATACCATGATAGAGTACAGACTTTCTTCCTGCTTATATCATTTTATTTTTGACATGTGCACCTTTCAAGAAACAGAAAGCAATTAGAAGGAATGCCTTTTTTATTTTATTTTTTAATTTTATGTCTAAAAATATATTTAAATGAAAAAGAAAATCTATTTTAGCCATTCCATTAATCGTATAGGATTTGTGCATTTTAGGAGCTCTGTGCATTACTAAATAAAGAATTGCAAAGCACAATTTACAGTACTACATTCTGACAATATAATGCCAATGACTAGAAGATTATTTGGATTGTGACCATGTCTTTTTTTAAATTTCATAATTGGGAATTATAAGAAAATAACAAAAGCTTCTGTTCTTTATAACAATATCAGTGCATGGTTTACTCACTTAATAGCTTTTATGAGTTTGGTATGTCATTTGAAGATAAGCGAGTAATGAATTGTTCATTAAGAGAAATACCTTCTTCTAAGTCCCCCTTAATAGATATAATAGAGCTGTTCAGCTCATTCTGCTGCTTCAAAGTAGACCTATACTCATCAAGATGGAACAATTAGGAGTAACGGAATAGCCGTAATGCCTTTCCCGGTGAAGGTGCTGCTCCAGATTTTCTTTGTTGGTCAAATAACCAAAAGCCTGGACATGTGGCCAATCCTGAATGGGTCTACTTATCAAGATTTACACAACTTTCACACACATTCTAATCAAATCTAATGTGAAACTTGGGAGAAAACATTGATAAATAGATCCGGAAGATCAGTGGAACTAAACTTTTGATCTTACCCTTCAACACAAGTTAATTGCTTAGACTTTTTGTTGTTAGCACAGCACTAGATGAAGCCTGAAGCAGAAAGTATTTAATTAAAGTTAAGTAATCAGGATCTGGAGAAATCTAATTAATGATTATTTTACTATGCATTTACCATTCCTACATAAGTTTAATTTTGCATTTGAGAATAGGCCTGCTTTAAAACCAGCAAAGTCACTGATACGGACAAGTACCCAACGCAGGAGTTCCTACTGGCTGCGTATGTGTTCTAGTTTAGTGACTCTACCAATGGAAAAGTTGTACATTGCACTGACAGATATATCTGAACACCAGGGGTCAGAAGCCTGGGGGAATTTCTTTAAAGAGGAACTCCAGTCAAAAGATAACACTTTGTAATAAATATGCTGTATTAATACCTGGTTGCCTGCGGTTTTTGCATATATTAGCGGGAACAAATATATTATTAACAAACCCCATTTAATGTCAATTGTAAATGCAGCTTTTGAAAACAGTGGACATGCCCACAATGAAATACTAGATAATCTGCTCACTGTAGCACTGATATTACAACTGGGACTGTTGAAACTCATATTTAAAATATGACAAATACATTTAACAAAAATATGAATACTTTGATGTTTGTTCTGATTAGAGTTCTGCTTTAACGACAATGTCTTGGTGTATTTTTGAGTCTGGGAATTGTATCAAACATAAGTCCTGGTTTCACAGTTGCGGTTTTTCCCTGTATTCTATGTAGAGTAATTTGAACTTTAGTATTGATTGGATAGTACTGATGTCAGCTAGGATCCTCGTGTGCAATATGTGCCAAGACGCTTTTCTATTAAACAAGACAGCACCAGTCCACATTGTCAATAAATTCTTCACTCTGTATATAATGTGCATAGTAGGATAGAAGATGAAGCCTGGGTAAAGGATGGTCCATCTGCCGGTCTGTGTTAGTTATCGCCTCAAAGGCCTGGAACATATTTAGCAACATTTTTGCCACTGGTAGCAGAGAGTTTAAGGCAGTTATTACTGATATAAAAAAAAGTAAAAAGCCAAATTAATTTAAGAGTTTTTATCATTTTTGCCATTCACATTGGATATAATAAATATCCGGAGAATGATGAGTGAACATACTGCCCAGCATAGAGTCCAGATGCTTGATCGGAGGGCATTTGAATATATACTTTATCCCCAAGCATTAGGGGAACCACTGCACTGCCTGAAGCTTGGTCTAGGTAGCCCTTCTTATATTCATCATATGTGTACATTAATGGTTCATTGTTCTTATAGAGTGCCACCCAAACGTTGGCTCCTTTGCAATGGACATGGTAGGAGAAGTAGTAGATACCAGGAATTTCACAAGTAAATATGCCAGTGTGTGGATTGTAGCCTTGTCTACCATTATAGAGCAGTCTTTCAAATTTGATAGGTTCTCCTACTGGGGGGAAGGCCGTGGTCAGTTCAGCCGTAAATGCTGGCATTTCGTGATTGGGCACCGTGCCTCCCTTCTTTCCTGTGTAACCTTGATAGGATTTTACTCCATCAATTGCAGGCCCCATGTTTGGTAAATACTGTCCCATGCCTGGTGGTGTGGGTGGGATTTCTGCAGGAAGTCCGGGTGCACCTGGTGGCCCAGGAGGACCTGGCAATCCACGCTGTCCTGTAGGCCCTACTGGCCCTGGTTGTCCTGCAGGACCTTGGGGTCCTTGTATACCATTCTTCCCCACGCCAGGTAGACCAGGTGCCCCAGTTGTTCCTGGTTCTCCTTTAGGTCCTGGAAGTCCTGGAGGTCCAATTGGGCCACTTGGTCCGGCAAGACCAGGAATCCCAGTTGGTCCTTGGAGACCTTGATCACCGGGCATTCCACCTTCTCCTTTGGGTCCAGGCAATCCAGGTTGACCAGGCGATCCAGTAAAACCTTTGTGTCCAGGTTCTCCTTTTGGGCCTATTGGTCCTGGTAACCCTCTAAGACCTTGAGGCCCCACCTCACCTGGAAATCCTTGTTTACCTGGAAGCCCCTGAATTCCTGGTTCACCTTTTTGTCCTGTTGGTCCATCAGGGCCCCCATTGCCACGATCTCCTTTGGGACCAGGAAAACCAGCAACACCTGGTGGTCCCATAGGTCCAGGCAGACCTGCAGGCCCTGGCTCACCTGGTTGGCCTCCTATACCTGGTTCACCTATATGACCTTTTTCACCCTTTGGTCCCATGGGTCCGGGTGGCCCACCAAATCCACGGTCTCCTTTTATTCCAGGAAAACCTGGCTTACCAATTCCTGGAAGACCAGGAGCTCCAGGTAAACCTGGAAGTCCTTGGTCACCTTTAATACCTGGCAATCCAATGTCACCTGGGAGACCATCTTGGCCTGGTTTCCCAACACCTGGAATTCCTGGTGGACCCTGAAGCCCGGGTGGACCAACTGGTCCTTCCTGCCCTGGTGGCCCTTGTAACCCAGGGTTTCCTTGATGCCCCTTTGGTCCATGGAAGCCATTCATACCTGGCTTACCAATGCCAGGAAGGCCAGATTGGCCTGGGGGTCCTTGAAGTCCAGGGGGGCCTTTAAGTCCAGGTAATCCAGGTACCCCAACTCCCTTATCTCCTTTTGGGCCTAAAATTCCGGGAAATCCTGGTGGTCCTTTAAATCCTGGCTCGCCTTTTGGCCCTGGAAGCCCTGGTAAACCGGGTTCGCCTGGTTTACCAATGCCTGATAAACCTGAAGGCCCAGGTGCTCCATGTGGTCCTGGCTGTCCTGTTTGTCCACCCTCTCCTTTAGGTCCTTGATCTCCCTTTGGACCTGGTATTCCAATGCCCCCTGGTTTTCCTGGCATGCCTGGCATTCCTGGCTTTCCCATACCAGGAAATCCAGATGGGCCGGGTGGACCTGGGTTTCCTTTTGATCCTGGCATTCCTTGTCCTGGTGGTCCAGAAGGTCCTGGTGGTCCTCTTGGTCCAGGTTCACCAGGTGCGCCTTGTTCTCCTCTCCTCCCAGATAATGGAAGTTCTGGTAAAATAAACAAAATGTTTATAATCATTAGTCTTTGTAAAAAAAAAAAAAGTAATACCATGGGCAAAACAATTATAACATATTTGTATCTATGCCTTACCAAAATATACCACCTTTAGTCTTAAGGCAAACCTAATTAGAACAAGTGCCACAGATGTAGATTTACCATGACTTAAAAATGCCAAAACAGTAATAAACCTAAAGTGTTCTTTTAATGAATAATAGTAATAAACACTCAGAAGGAAAACAAATATATAATATATTCTTATAGTGTTTTGTTGTCTACTGTTCTGTTTATACACTAGCTAACTTGCTATCTTCAACTAACATCACTTAAAAAAAGCTCAGCCATACCAACTGTTTTACACTTTAAAATTATTCTGGCACTTTTGAAAAATCAGGAATTTCTGATTACAGCAGCACCACCTGCTGGTGAAATCTGTCTCCTTCAATCAGATATAATGAAATTGGTTGTAAACCCCTTACATATACCTAGTGAAGTAACTGGCCTCAGGTGATAAATACAGATAAAATAAATCCTCTGAAAGAAGTTGTACCTGTTTTATCTGCAGCCTCTCTATATCAGTTCAAAATGCATTTATAAAGCTGGTCTCAGCATTCAGAAAAAAGAGGGTGGAGATCTGAAGAACTCAGTGAGGAGAGCACTAAGAGCTGATTGGAGGGCAGTGACACCCCCCCCCCCCTTCACACAGAAACAGCGCTGAGGCTGTCAATCAGCTGGAGGTCCCTGTCACCTTTTTTCCCTTGTCAGAAGTGATTAATGCTGATAGCAGAGGAACAAAGCAGCAGACAGAAATTACACGAAGGCCTCATGCACACTGGACATTATAAAAACAGCAGGAGCTGCGGCTGTAGAATGGCACATTAAAATGTTGCCGCCTTTACAGCATGTTTGTATTACCGTTTGCCGTATACTTCTACAGAAGCATATAGCTCAAAAAACACTAATAAATTGCAGAATAGACATGTTTTTTTCCATTTTTCAGTTATAGCATTTTTATAGCTGAAAAGTTCCTCTTCAAACCTACTAATTCTGGGGGGGGGGGGGGTTTCAGCCAAAAAACGCTGATAAAAACCTACAGTATGTGTCAATGGACAGCTAGAATAACATGCTGCACACATCCAGTGGATATGAGATCTAATTGCTCTTAACCACTTGCCGACCGGCCACCGCCGTTATACGTCGACAAGTTGGCTCGGCTGGGCGAGAGCACGTAATATGACGTCCTCTCTCCCAGCCGCCACTAGGGGGCGCGCGCGCGCCCCGCTCGCCCCCGACTCCCGTGCGTGTGCCCGGCGGGCGCGATCGCCGCCGGGCACACGCGATCGCTCGGTACAGAGCGGGGACCGGGAGCTGTGTGTGTAAACACACAGCTCCCGGTCCTGTCAGCAGGGGAAATGCTGATCTTCGGTTCATACAATGTATGAACCGAGGATCAGTGTTTCCCCTAGTGAGGCCACCCCCCCCCCCCCACAGTAAGAACACACCAAGGCATACTTAACCCCTTCCCCGCCCCCTAGTGTTAACCTCTTCACTGCCAGTGGCATTTTTATAGTAATCCAATGCATTTTTATAGCACTGATCGCTATAAAAATGCCAATGGTCCCAAAAATGTGTCAAAAGTGTCCGAAGTGTCCGCCATAATGTCGCAGTACCGAAAAAAAAATCGCTGATCGCCGCCATTACTAGTAAAAAAAATATAATAAAAATGACATAAAAATACCCCCTATTTTGTAAACGCTATAACTTTTGCGCAAACCAATCAATAAACGCTTATTGCGATTTTTTTTTACGAAAAATATGTAGAAGAAAACGTATCGGCCTAAACTGAGGAAAAAAAATGTTTTTTTATATATTTTTGGGGGATATTTATTATAGCAAAATGTAAAAAATATTCATTTTTTTCAAAATTGTCGCTCTATTTTTGTTTATAGCGCAAAAACTAAAAACCGCAGAGGTGATCAAATACCACCAAAAGAAAGCTCTATTTGTGGGAAAAAAAGGACTCCAATTTTGTTTGGGAGCCACGTCGCACGACCGCGCAATTGTCTGTTAAAGCGACGCAGTCCCGAATCGCAAAAAGTACTCTGGTCTTTGGGCAGCAATATGGTCCGGGGGGTAAGTGGTTAATTGAGACAAATAAACACTATATAGGCATATTCTTTGTTCATGTTTGAGGTTTACAACCACTTTAAGTTATAATACAGTATATGAGAGAGAGAATTCATTTTTTTTAAAGCACAGGTGTCAATCACAAGGCCTGCGGGCCAAATCCGTCCCTCCAGGCCATTTCATGTGGCCCTCGCACCTCTCCTGCAGCTGCAGGAGAGCTCCAGCCCTCCTCTGGTCCTACTCCAGACCCCTACTTTCTGCTTTCAAGCAATGCATCCAGCTTCTTCCCAGAAGCAGCATAAGGTAAGGGGGGTGCATTGTGATGTATGGGAGGGTGGGGGACTCAACTTCTGATGGTGGGGAGGCTCTTGACATCTAAGGAGGGATGCGCTGGACATCTAATCTTACAGATACAACCAGCCCTTTTGAGGGCAATCATATTGCTGATGCGGCCCACAATGAAATTGAGTTTGACACCCCTGCTTTAAAGGATGGGTATAGTGTTTTTTGTTTTTATGTGTTATCTTCAAAAATGGAAATGTAAAAAATTATATATATATATATATATATATATATATATATATATATATATATATATAGTATATGATTTTTGATATGCTAACAAGACGCACATCTCTCCCCCTTCACTTCTAAGCCAGAAAAGTTTCAATCAAACAAAGGGGGTCAGAAAGTGGAAGTTCCAGTTGGGCCTTCTAATTAGAAAGTCCAGTTACCCTCTGCAAACACTCTATTACAAAAGCAACCTGCAATTATTATTATTTTTTTGTAAAATAAAATTATTATTATTTTATGTAATAATAATACGCACAGTTGGTAAACACGAAAACATGCAAAACAACTGTATAGTGTCGGACAAATACAATTTATTGAACCACTCCCACATTATTTTTAAAGTTGCTATTCTATCAAATTAAAATACTAAACATAATAAAACCATAATCCCATTACAAAATTATAGTCTAAGCTCCAAGTATGCAGAATAGCAGTCAAACAGCCACATTTATGAAGGCATGGACCACTGATTGGCCACATTTATGGGGGCATGGACCACTGATTAGCCACATTTATGGGGGCATGGACCACTGATTAGCCACATTTATGGGGGCATGGACCACTGATTAGCCACATTTATGGGGGCATGGACCACTGATTAGCCACATTTATGGGGGCATGGACCACTGATTAGCCACATTGAAGAAATACTGAACACTCACATTTAAAGCTCAACTGGACTTTCAGTTTCAGCTAAATATATTTCAAGTGCATCAAAGTATTAACAGTTATTTTTCTTTAAAAAGCAGCTATAGCCTTAAAAAACATGTCCCTTGCCAGTATGTTGCAATGAAGTACCTTGCTCTGTGTGGAAGCACTGGTCTATCTTTGGAAATCCAACACCTTGTCTCAACAGTTGCTGGTTTCTGAGTAGTTCCCAACTATTTTAATGAAGTTTTTCTTTAAGGTAGAATCCCAAAAAGTATTGGAGTTTTTGTGCCATGAGCTGTACTGTATTGGCCACCTCTGTACTGCGCCATAGACCGATAGATGCCTACAGACCGGCTCTCTTATTCTGGGAGAACGTCAATGTCCGTATTTCTTCCCTTACATAATTTTTTTTTTTAAATGTTGTTTGTTTTTTGTTTGTTTAGCAAAAGATAAAATAAAAACTGTGGTAATTAAATACCACCAAAAGAAAGCTCCATATGTCTCAAAAAATGATAAAAATGTCATGTGTGTACAGTGTTGCATGACCACGCAATTGTCATTCAAAGTGCGACAGCAATGAATGCTGAAAATGGGTCTAGGTAGGAAGGGGGTGAAAGTGCCCAGTATTGAAGCGGTTAGGTTGGTCCGCTCATTCTAAAGATACAAAAAACACACCTGCCACACTTGTGGTGCTCGGTAACACAAGTAAATTGGCAGCTACTGTATGTGTACATTGAGGTGCCATTCTTGCATCAATATTGGCATATGACACCGCAATACAATGCGTACACATAGTGTTGTGCTGTAGCATGCATTAGGGTATGAAGCCAGCCTAAACCGACAAGTTCAAGTTGGCATTAAACTTAGCCTTCCCATACCTCTTAATATACCGAATATGACATGGATATTTCACTGAAATAAAAAAAATTGATGTAGATGATGCAAAAAAATAATAATCTCACAACTATAGAGGAGACGAGGGGCATTCAACAGAAGACCTGGGACACGCACAGCCTTTGTGCCAGGGTCTAGCAATGCAGAACAGGTTGCATTTGAAAATGAATGGTGCCACTCCAAAAATGCACCACAAAATCGTGCAAAGGAAACGTGATGTGGCAGCTTTGCTTAGGTGTGACTGGGGCCTGAAGCATCAGATATCATAGTTACCTTGGGCTTTATTGTATCCTCCTTTTCAAATGCAACCTGTTCTGCATTGCTAGACCCTGGCACAAAGGCTGTGCGTGTCCCAGGTCTTCTGTTGAATGCCCCTCGTCTCCTCTATAGTTGTGAGATTATTATTTTTTTTGCATCGTCTACATCAGTGCCAAAATTTGGTACCTGAGCTTCTTTGGTGCATTTTTGGAGCAGAGGGAGGCCCATTAAAAATGAATGGTGCTACTTCAAAAATGCACCACAAAATCGTGCAAAAGAAACGTGATGTGGCAGCTTTGCTTAGGTGTGACTGGGGCCTGAAGCATCAGATACCATAGTTACCTTTTGCTTTATTGTAACCTCCTTTTTAATGGGCCTCCCTCTGCTCCAAAAATGCACCAAAGAAGCTCATGTACCAAATTTTGTCACTGAGCCAGGCGCATTTGGCGTTGCGATATTTTCAGTGATTTTTGTGCGTTTTGTTGCAATTGCTGTTAAATGGTACTGCGTTTAGATCGCCATTAAAAATAATAGAACAGCATACACGGCCCACGTTATACTGCAATTCTATAATTGCAGGCAGAATCGCGCTATTCTGCTTGCCATTTCAGTACACTCATGTGTGAACGAGGCCTCACAGTACATGCAGCTACAGAAGTCAGCGAGGGCTTGTTTTAAATCGAATGCATTGCTTGTAAAGAATATGTAAATAGGTGAATGTCCATATCTAGGTCACAGCCATTTCTGTTTTTCCTCCTTAATATGTCATACTGATTCAATAGTTTGGGTACTTTCCAAATCTCAAAGCAGGCACAAGTATACAGATCAGGGTCTCTGACATACCTGTTTATTTGCAGCATGCTTTCTTTGGATCAGTGATTTGGAAAGTACTGAATCTACCTGAATGCTGAGTCACTGTGAAAAGGGCAAAGCGTAGGCACATTCTGCTACATTTCAAGGTTGCTTGCTTCTTCTTCTCTCCTTCCACCCATGGAGGCAGCCAATCATAGTAATGGGCCAATTGGAAAGTATGTAGGGTGAGCAAGCTTGGACACCATAGAACATGTATACGTTTTCCTGTTCACGGCTGCCCAGCATTGGGGAAAGCAGGGGACTAACAACTGCTAAAGGAATGTGCAAAAGACTCCTTTATGCAACTGCACTTTTTATCTATGAGCTGCTTCTTTTGTACATAGAAGCATAGACAAGTGACAGCAAAAAAAGACCAATTGGTCCATTGAGTCTGCCATATTTTTAACCACTTAATCACCAGGCCTATTTTGGCACTTCTCTCCTTCATGTAAAAATCACAATTTTTTTGCTAGAAAATTAATCAGAACCCCCAAACATTATATATTTTTTTTAGCAGACATCCTAGGGAATAAAATGGCAGTCATTGCAATACTTTTTGTCACACCGTATTTGCGCAGCGGTCTTACAAGCGCACTTTTTTTGGGAAAAAATAACTTTTTTTAATTAAATAAGACAACAATAATTTTTGCCCAGTTTTTGTATATATTGTGAAAGATAATGTTACGCCGAGTAAAATGATACCCAACATGACACGGTTAAAAATTGCGCCCGCTCGTGGCATGGCGTCAAACTTTTACCCTTAAAAATCTCGATAGGCGACGTTTAAAAAATTCTACAGGTTGCATTTTTTGAGTGACAGAGTAGGTCTAGGGCTAGAATTATTTCTCTCGCTCTAACGATCGCGGCGATACCTCACTTGTGTGGTTTGAACACCGTTTTCATATGCGGGCGCTACTCGCGTATGCGTTCGCTTCTGTGGGCGAGCTCGTCGGGACGGGGCGTTTTAAAAAAAAAAATTGTTTTGTTTTCTTATTTATTTTTATAATTTTTTACACTGAAATAATAAAAAAAAAAAATTATCACTTTTATTCCTATTACAAGGAATGTAAACATCCCTTGTAATAGAAAAAAGCATGACAGGTCCTCTTAAATATGAGATCTGGGGTCAAAAAGACCTCAGATCTCATATTTAGGCTTAAATGCAAAAAAAAAAATTGAAACTGTATTTTTTTCAAATGACAAAAAAAAAAAAAATGTTGCTTTAAGAGGCTGGGCGGGACTGACGTTTTGACGTCACTTCTGCCCAGCAGAGCTATGGGGACGGGCGAAGGAGATTTTTCCTTCAGTCTCGTCCCCAGTCAGCTGCCGAACGGTCCCGATCGCCTCCGCCGCTACCGACGGCTCCGGTAAGCGGCGGAGGGCGCGGGAGAGCGGCGGGAGGGGGGGGGCCCTCTCCCGCCACTGATAGCGGCGATCTCGCGGCGAATCCGCCGTGGAGACCACCGTTATCATTTACAGGACCGTTGGCACTAAAGATCGATACCTCGGTTGTGGCAGCAGCTGCTGCCGTTACCGAGATATCCATCTTTAAAAACAGGACGTATTTTGGCAATGGGCCGGTTGTCAAGTGGTTAAAAATGTTTTAATCTTATTATTTAATTTAGAAAAGTTGTTAACCTTTTTTTATAGATCTATGTTTGACACAGGCATGTTTGAATACATTTACTGTTGACTGACTCCCTACTTCTGCTGGAAGTCTATTCCAAGTGTCAACTACTCTTTAGGGAAAACAATACTTTCTAAGATTTGTTTTGTACTTTCCTCTTGCTAGTTTCAGGTCATGTCCCTGTGTTGATCTTCTTGATCTCAGCCTCATATTGGAAATACTTCTCTCCTGAACCTTATTCACTCTTAACCACTTGCCACCTACGCTATAGCCAAAAGACGGCTTCAGCATGGGCTTAAATTGCCAAGAGGGCATCCTGGTGATGGGCTCTGTGATCGCAGAGTCCGTGAGATTTGGCTGATAATAGATCGGATAAAGGGCCAATCACAGCGTCCCTTTGCCACGTGATCAGTTGTCAGCCAATGACAGCTGATCGCGGAAATAAACAGATGCCGGTTATCGTATTTTTTTTCCTTTACGCTGTCAGTGTGAAGGGAAAAAAAAGCAGTGGCTTTGATTAGAGGGACATGTGCTGCAAATCAGTGCAACCCATCAGTGCAGACTATTAGTAGACATCAGTGCAGACCCATCACTGCACACCAGTGAAGGAGAAAACGTACCTGTTTGCAAAATGTTATAACAAAATATGAAAAACTTTTTTTTTTTTTCAAAATGTTCTGTCTTTTTTTGTTAAGCCAAAAAAAAAACCCCCAGTGGTAATTATATACCACCTAAAGAAAGCTCTATTTGTGTAAAAAAAAAATGATACAAATTTCACATGGGTACAGTGTTGCATGACCGTGCAATTGTCATTCAAAGTGTGAGAGCGCTGACAGCTGAAAATTGGCTTGGGCAGGAAGGGAGTATAAGTGTCCTGTAAGCAAGTGGTTAAAGTATTATATATTTCAATGATGTCCCCCTTTACATTCTTTTCTCACAACTGTACAATTCCGAAAGTATCTCCTGATGTATTTTATTATTATTCTTATTATACAGGATTTGTATAGCGCCAACAGTTTACGCAGCACTTTACAATATAAAAGGGAGACAGTACAGTTACAATTAAATAAAGAACAAGAGGGCCCTGCTCATAGGAGCTTGCAATCTTATAGTGTGGGGCGAGTGGTACGAAAGGTTGTAACTGAGGGGGATGAGCTGATAAAATTAATAAAACATTAGTTGGAGATGTGATAGGCTTAGTAGGAGATAGCCGGACAGATTGAGGTAGAGAGTTCCAGTGGATGGGAGAGGCTCTGGAGAAGTCATGTCGACAAGCATAGGAAGAGGAGATGAGGGAGATGGAGAGAAGGAGGTCTTGAGAAGAGTGTGGGTGATGTTTGAAGTCAAGATTGGTGATGTAGCTAAATTTTATCCCTCAGACCTTTCACCATTTTTGTTGCCTGTCTCTGAACTTGTTTTAACTTATTAATATCTTCTTATAGGTGAAGTTTTCAGAACTGGACACAATATTCTAAATGAGGTCTCACTAAAGATCTATATAGGGGAATCGGGACCTCCTCCTTCCTGCTGGTGATCCCTCTAGTGATGCATCCTAGAATTATATTCACTTTTCCCACTGCTTGGTCACACTGTTTATTCATTTTGAAAGTCTCTAAAATAAGTACCCCCAAATCTTTTCCCTCTGTGATTCTGACCAACATTGTACCCCCAATATTCTATTAATGGATAATCATTTTTCCCTGGGTGCATTGTTTTAGATTTAGAAACATTGAACTGCTGTTTCCACTGCTTTATTCAATATTTCAGCAATGCCACATCATGTTCCATGTTACAGACACGGCCAGGAATATCAACCCCATTGCCCACCTTAAGCCGGCCATAGATGGGCAGGCTGAATGTACCCAAGTTGATCGATCAAGTTGGGTACAACCAGCCTGTTGGATTTTACATGCCATTATTAAATTATTATTATTATGGTTTTCGTTCCTGCAATCCGTGGTTGCACGCAACCAGATTTAAAAATCGCTCTGTCTATGGCAGGCCTTAGTGTCATCAGCAAAAAGATATACCTTACCCACAAACCTTTAGTTATATAATTTTCAAACTGATTAAATAGAACAGGACCTAGTACAGAGCCTTGTGGTACACCACTGACTGGTCTCTCTGTTTCGAATGAGCCCACATTTATATCCAGATTCTGATATCTATCCTCTAGTTAACCGCATATCCACTGAATCACCCAAGGGTTAAATCCTACCTTCTACAACTTTATTATGACATTATGTGGAATTGTTTTAAATGCTTTTCTGAAATCAAGATATGCCACAGCACCGCCCTGGTCCAAAACTTTGATAAAGTAAAAAAATATAAATCAGATTAGTCTGACAGGATCCACCTTCAGTAAAGCCATGCTTCTTTGGGTCCAATAAGTTGTGTTTTTTAAGTGACCAACAACAGATGGTACATTGATTGGCCTGTATATGCCAGCGTCTACCTTGCTACCCTTCTTGTGCATAGATATCATATTTATTGTCTCCTATTAGAAGAGATTGATTTAAAAGATCTGTTAAAAGCCTATACTCAAAGTTCTCTTAAAACTCTGGCATTAATACCATCTGGACCCATTGTTTTATTAAGCTTAAAGCCGGGTACACACTACAGTTTTTTTTTTCCGTGCAAACCCCAGGTCGGGAGCCGCTGTACTAACCATGCAAATGCCACTGGCCGGCTTCTGTCGGGCAGACCGACATACACACAGGCAGAATGTCAGCTGGTATGTTTTGTACCAGTGTCGAGCTAGTTCCCCTATCGATATGGTTCCCTGCTTGACTGCGCAAGCGCAGATGAAAGCCCACGGAAATCTCCGAACCTCGGACGGCATCCAGGCTCATTCCTTACCAACTCCGTGGATTGGAGGATGTTAAAAAAAGAGCCAGGAGGCCGAGCGAGCGCAGCGAGCCATCCGAGCGAAGCGACTGGCCACTTACAGCAAATTCCACGTCGCCCTGGACCTCTTGCTACAGCTGGTCAGGTTCGGTGATTTCCGTCGGCTCGGATTGTGCCTGTGCAGTCAACCGTATCGGCAGATCACCGGCAAATGTCTCCCAACATTCTGCCTGTGTGTATGGGGCTTTAACCAAGCTAGTCCCTCTTCTACCTCTGTCTTTAGAAATCTTGAAAATAAACCTTCATCACAAGAACCAATATTTGTTTGCTCTGACAGGGCAATGAATAGTTAGTGGAAATTGGCAGAAAAGCAACACAAGATCTGACAGCAGTGTTTCTAATCAGAGAGCAGTTCTATCAAATTAAATCCTCTTTGTTTTCCTTGGTCACACAAGAATGCCCCTAAAAATAGTTGGCTATTTGCTCAACTAATTTTCTCTAAACAACCCAAGCCTTTCTTATCACATCCGCGTTCCTTGTTCGATAACGGTAAGATTAGGTTTATACAGACCTGGATGAAAAGTGCCGACTTTGGCTACAAGAAGCTTTTATATATCAGCAGCTGACCCAACTACTGAGTTGGCATCTCATGTTTCTCATGCTCTTTTAGTGAGAGATAACATATGAATTGGTGTAACCTGCAATTAAGTCATATTTCTACCGAAATAAATCACGGGGCCCTGTACAACCTACCTGACGGAGGCTCCCTTCAGCCCCACCCCTGGTCCTTCCTTCAGCCCCACCCCTATACATAGAGGCTAGGGTATACATAAAGGCTAAATTGTGGGCATGGCTAATTTTAAAAATATGCACCACACAGAGCTGAAAACGGACATGGTTTAAATTACGCTTAATAATTGGGCATTGCTTGAAGGGGTGTGGTTATTTAGAGTCTAATATGACTGTGTGTAGGATGCAGAGGACACTGTGCTGCGTTCAAAACTGCACTGTCCAATTTCTCACAGTTCTACATGAAAAAGAAGATGCTATTTATGTCAGGTAAGCCAATTTAAAAAAAATAAAAACATTCTAAACTTTTAATGAGAAGTAATATTATGTCTAAGGGATGGTTCACACCATGCCTGCTTCTGAATTGTGAAGGAATGTGCTGTGGATTCCTGTACAATTCAACCTGCATGCAAAATGCATTGCTTTTGCGATCTGCAGCAGATGTCAATAAAAAGTTAATGACACTTCAAACTCAGGTCGCAAATGTAATGTGTTTGCCCTGCACCTGCCAGCCCTGGATCACCATGTGATCTGGTTGCAGTGCATTTTAAAAAGTAGTGCATACATTACTTTTGGTGCATTGCAATTTTAGCCCATTCAATGAGTGAATGAGCTTGAAATTGCACTGCACAGACCCGCATGTGAATTGCACAGTGTGTTCCTGTGTGATTCGGCTCCAGGCATGGTGTGAACCAGTGATCTAAAATTTTAGATAGAAGTAATAAAAAGTGGGGTTTGCTGACATTGGGGTAGATTCAGGTAGGGGAGCGCACTGATCCGGCGGCGCAGCGTATCGTCTTTACGCTACGCCGGCCTAAATTACAGGAGCAAGCGCTGTATTCACGAAGCACTTGCTCCGTAATTTGTGGCGGCGTAGCGTAAAAGGGGCCGGCGTAAGCGCGCGTAATTCAAATGATCCGGTAGGGGGCGTGGATCATTTAAATTAGGCGCGTTCTCGCGCCGAACGTACTGCGCATGCGCCGTCCCTAAAATTTCCCTACGTGCATTGCGGTAAATGACGTCGCAAGGACGTCATTGGTTTCGACGTGAACGTAAATGGCGGCCATTCACGGACGACTTACACAAACGACGTAAAATTTTCAAATCGCGACGCGGGAATGTTGTCCATACTTAACATTGGCTGCGTCTCCTAATAGCAGGAGCAACGTTACAACGAAAACGACTTACGCAAACAACGTAAAAAACTACCGCCGGGTGCACGTACGTTTGTAAATCGGCGTAAGTATGTAATTTGCATACTCTACGCTGACAACTACGGAAGCGCCACCTAGCGGCCAGCGTGAGAATGCACCCTAAGATACGACAGCATAAGAGACATATGCCAGTCGTATCTTAGGCTAATGTTGGCGTATCTAGCTTTCTGAACACAGAAAATAGATACGCCGGCACAGCTTTGGAATTACGCGGCGTATCTATGGATACGCCGGCGTAATTCTTTCCTGAATCTACCCCATTGATGGCATCTCCCTTTTCATGTAGCACTCCTGTGAGAAATTGGGCTGTGCAATTTAAAACCAATTTCTCAGTCAGGACAGCTGTGCTACATGAAAAAGCAGACATTAGTCTTTACATTGTTAACCGCTTGGCGCCCGCGCTATAGCTGAATGACTGCCAGAGTGGACCCCAAATGCCGGGAGGACGTCAATAGACGTCCTCCCCTTCGCCCGCGCTGTGCGTCCTCCCCTCGTGTGCTGTGATCACCCGAGTCACTGAGACTCGGGTGATCACAGATCCGAGTAAGGGGCCGGTCCCCGCCCCTTACCAGGTGATCAGCTGTCGGCCAATGACAGCTGATCACCTGATGTAAACAAAAGCCAGTAATCATTTTTTTTTCTTCTCACGCTGACAGTGTGAGGAGAAAAAAAAAGCCTAAAGCCCCATACACACTATCAGTTTTCCTGCAGGTTTTTCTCTTCAGGTTTACCAAAACCATCTAATATGAGGTCAAACCTTAACAGTTTCAATTTGTAAGCAATCAGGCAGGCCCTTTCACTACATGGTTTTGGTAAACCTGAAAAGAAAAACCTGCAGGAAAACTGATAGTGTGTATGGGGCTTTAGATAGCTATGACTAAGCATTGAAGTTCAATGTGAAACGCGTCAGCTGTTTTGTTCCCACTGTATGTTGTTTTTGTAGTGCATTTTCCTTTTTTTTTACCCAATAAAGGGCACGTCTTTTTTAGACAGAGTGCGGCTGTCCATATATTTTCCTTCCTCTGCATGTATGGGGCTTTACACTGACTTATGTGTAAGGGACATTGGTCCGAAAGAGGAATGAGGCACATCTGCCTCATCAGTGCAGTCAGTACCACCTGCCATTGCCACCTGCAAGTGCCCACCAGTGCCACCTATCAATGCCCACAAGTGCCACCTATCAATGCCCACCAGTGGTGCCAATCAGTGCCACCTAGCAGTAATGCCTACCAAAGTAACTTACTAGTGATGATCAGTGCCCATTACTGCCACCTATCAGTGCCCATTACTGCCAACCATCAGTGCCCATCACTGCCAGCTATCAGTGCCACCTATCAATGCCACCTATTAGTGCCACTTCTCAGTGCCCACCAGTGCCACCTATCAATGCCCTTCACTGCCACCCATCAGTGTCACCTCTCAGTGACCACCAGTGCCGCCTTATCGGTGCCCACCAGTGCCGCCTTATCGGTGCCCATCAGTACATCCCAACGGTGCCCATCAGTGCAGCCTCATCAACGTACATCAATAAAGGAGAAAAATTGAAAAAGGTGAAATTCAGCGCCAAAATTAAAAGGATTAATTAACTAAATAATATAAAGCTGCACCTCCTAAACAATGCTGATTGTAATGAATGAAGGGGTAATGGAGGGCGCTAGACCACTCAGTGATATATTAATCAATCATACGTGAGGTGATCCTATGAAGAAATTTCTACTACATATAAATACAAATATATAGAAAAAAAATATATGAATAAAATATAAATTCAAACATCAAAATGTCTCTGTGTCAAAAAATAATCAATGACATCAAGTCCCAATACTGTATCAAGTGATGTGTCACAAATAAGTGATAAATCTTCTTATTTTGCTGTATCTTGCTTTAAGTGAAAAAAGGAAAATGCCACCACCACAAATCCAGTCTTCTTTAACACCCGGTGACACGTCTGCAGCCCCAGTGCCGGGTAGGCACCTATACAGTAAGAGGCCATTGTGGCTTTTCGATTTTTCTGTCCTGTTTTTACAAAAGTTTTTATTAAATCAGTATTACACTATTGGCTTCTCCATCCTTTTCTCATCAACACAGTTTTGGGTGTTAAAGAAGACTGGATTTGTCTTTGTCTTTCCAAAGGGAAATGGTAGATTTCAAATGTCATTTTTTTTTTGCCATAGTTATGTGTAATAAGTTTGCCCACTGACAGGCCATATTTCCTCCCACAGACACTACTGATGGGATATAATTCCTCTTACTGATACCACCAATAGAACACTATTCCTCCCACTGGCTCCCAACAATGGGGCATTTTCTTTTAACAATAGGGCACTATTCATTCCGCTAACACCTACGATGGAACACTATTTCTTCTACTGATACCAACTATTGATACCAACGAAAAAAAGCACTGTTCCTTCCACTGAAACCAAGGACTGACCTTGGAAGAAGGATAATGCCCTTGGTCATTTTTTACTCCTACTGACCATCAACCCTGGGGCATTTTCATTTACCACTGAGCCACTAATGCCAGGACATTTTCTACATCCACTGGCCAGTCTGCACCCCCTAAAGTCTTAAGAACAGTGAATTGACCCTTTACTCTGGGATCATGGGCTGTACCTATGTCCTCTGATGGTTGAGATTTCATACAGGACATTTACTTGCAGGAGGTCGTTCCCTGTGTATTGTGGTGTACGGTCTACAGACCTTTACACTGGCAGCATGAGGGGTCACCGCTGCTATGTCAAGAGGGGTGATCAAGATATTTGGAGCTGGTTCACCTTTTCATTTATCGTAAAAAGGTCAACTTAACCTTTTAGATATACTTAGCAGTAGTGAAAATTAAAATCCCATCATGCTTCTTCTATTGGACCATCATGCCTCTTTCAATGGGCACTATTCTGTACTCCTCCTGGACCTTTCTGCTGCCTTTGACACAGTGGACCACCCCTCCTCCTCAAAAAACTATTTTAGTCTCCATGACTGTACTCTTCCCTGATTCTCATCCTACTTATCCCACCACACCTTCAGTGTCACTTACAATTATACTTCCTCCTCTCCTCTCCCTTTCTCCTTCAGGGTCCCCCATGGTTCTGTTCTTGGAGCTCTCCTATTCTTAATCTACACCTCCACCCTGGGTCAATTGATTGGCTTCCAATGGTTTTTAATATCATTTTTATGCCAATGACACTCAAATCTATATCTCTTACCCTCAGCTCACTTCATTAGTCTCCTCACTCATCACTAATTTACTAACAGCGTGGATGTCAAACCACTTCCTCAAACTCAATCTATCCAACACCAGGCTCATAATATTTCCTCACCCACATGTCTCTTCCCCTGACTTCTTTGTCAAAATCATTGGCTCAACTATAAACCCGTCCTCACATACCAAGGTTCAAGGTGTAATCCTGGACTCTGAACTACCCTTTCGGCCCCACATCAAATCAGTGTCCGAAGCTTGCTCCCTTAACCTCCGCAACATCTCCAAGATATGCCACTTCCTAACCAATGACACCACAAAGCTTTTAATTCACTCCCTGGTCATTCATCTTGACTAGTGCAACTCCCTCCTTATTGGCTTACCCTTCATAGACTATCCCCCCTTCAGTTGGTCATGAATGCTACTGCCTGGCTCGTCCACCTTCCAAACCAAATTAAATTCAAGATACTAACAACTTACAAAGCCATCCACAACTCTGCCTCCAGTTCCACCACTAACCTAGTCTTTAACCACTAGCCGACCAGCCACCGTCATTATACGGCGGCAGGTCGGCTCTCCTGGGCGAGAGCCCGTAGCTATACGTCCGCTCCTCGAGCGGCCACTAGGGGGCGCGTGCGCGCCGCCTGAGGCGCGCGCGCACGCCCCCCGCTCGCCCCCAACTCCCGTGCGTGTGCCCGGCGGGCGCGATCGCCGCCGGGCACACGCGATCGCTCGTTACAGAGCGGGGACCGGGAGCTGTGTGTGTAAACACACAGCTCCCGGTCCTGTCAGCAGGGGAAATGCTGATCTTCGGTTCATACAATGTATGAACCGAGGATCAGTGTTTCCCCTAGTGAGGCCACCCCCCCCCACAGTAAGAACACACCCAGGCATACTTAACCCCTTCCCCGCCCCCTAGTGTTAACCCCTTCACTGCCAGTGGCATTTTTATAGTAATCCAATGCATTTTTATAGCACTGATCGCTATAAAAATGCCAATGGTCCCAAAAATGTGTCAAAAGTGTCCGAAGTGTCCACCATAATGTCGCAGTAACGAAAAAAAATCGCTGATCGCCGCCATTACTAGTAAAAAAAATATTTCTCTTATCGTCCATGGACGGACACAGCTCCTTAAATCTTGACAAGTGGGTTATGTTCCCTGTTTACAGGAGAGGACTAGGCAGAAACATGTTAAATAGTTAAATACATGTTACATTAACAGAGTTGAACAGCCCCGCCCAGGGGGCGGTCCCTCCAGACATAACCCTCCTCACTGCAGCTTGCAGCCTCAGTTTCGTTCTGCCTAGCAAAGGAGAAGGACGTATGGCTCCCTTTGGGCCCAGCGCCCTGAGGAGAAATTTTATTTTATTTTACTTTACTTTTTCTTGAAGAATCTTCTTTCAACTGTTGGCTGAGAGACAGGCTGGATATTATAGATCCTTGTAGTCTACTCAGTCCGACCAGCAAGCGTGGGCACACCTTTGCAAAGAGGCTTGGTCTGCCACGCCATACCTCATGACTCCTGAGGTGGCCGGTGAGCTTTGCTCCGAGGTCCACATATGACTGGGCTGTGGTGTTGTCTCACTCACAGTGGACCGGGCCGACAGCTACCTCCATTTCGGTTGTAGTTCTGTCAGGAATGCGTCAGCGAGTCCTCGCTTGGACGGGTAAGTACAGTCCCTCCTGCTTCGGTGGGTTGGTACAGCTGGGCATTCCTGGGGTTCGGGGGTCCCTTCCCCTTACTTCCCTGCTCCTTTCCCTTGCTGCATTGCTAACATTGCCGCTGTCAGGGGGGAGGGGGCCTTCCTGAGGGGACTGTGTTATCTGGCCTGTGCTTTTTCTTTTTTGTATTGGGCTTTCCTGTGAGGTAAAAAGCCCTGTGATGAGCACAGATGTTTATGATTATACTTCAGCAGACGCTGACTGATTGGTGACACCTGTAACGGTTTTGCTTTTTATGCTGTATCTGTGTCTTATCCTTAAATAAAACAGCCCTATGAGGCTTTTCCTGTTTAAACACAGGTCCCTGCAAAAGTTACCTCACGGTTCTTTTCCTCTCACAGACAGCACTGGGCAGTCTCCTCCTGAGGGAGTCCCCTGGTTACCCCTGGTCAGCGCAGCAAGTGGGTGAGAGGCCCTGAATAGGGCTCTAGGAGCTTTTGTCTATTTGTATGGACAGGTGTGCATATTATAATACACACTATATGTAAATATTGGAGTCAGTATCTGGGTCCTTCCCCACATGCTGGTGGTGGCAGCAGGTGTTAGCACCTGGGATTCCCACAGAGTTTTTATTGTTAGTCCTGGACACAGTTTGTGCCAGGGTGGGGGTGGACTGCGGGCGGGCGGTAAAAGAGTGCCCCCTTCCCCGTTATCCCCTGGGGAATGCTCTGTTATGGAGCCATGGACTAGGTACCTAGTTAAAAAAAAAAAAAGGCAGAATAAGGCATTTATGGGTGCGCTTTTTACTGCTGCAAGGGACTCTCCTAAGCTGCATAGTGCAGCTGGGTTTCCGCTGAGGGCTCGGTCTTTTTTGGATCACACAAATCAGACCGCTGTGTAGGTTTTTTCCTTCTGTGCCCTTCTTTGATAATTTCTGAGATGCGGAATGAGAAAAGCCACTGAGGGCTTTTGTAGTCCCTCACCGCCTGGCGGGAACCCCCGCTTGTATGGATCTGACTGATAGAAGATCCGAAGTACTGACCCGTTCCATGTTTACCATGCTGGGGTCTGGCTTGCGGCCTATTGTGGCCACTACACTGGGGTCTCAGTGGTCGCTGGCGCTATTTTTTGGGAGATTTTTCAATTACATTGAAAACTCCCATTGGCGCCCATTTTGTCGTAGCCACGCTATGGCGCAGCTTACATTGTGCTGGCCTTTTTCCTGTGGCCGCGTTTTGAACGCTCGGCGGCCATCTTGGAGTAGTCCTGACCCCTAGTGCTGTATACAACTCACAGAGTGAGCATTTTGCACCAGACAGTGGAGGAGCACCGACTCTCTCCTGAGGTTATTAGCCTAGCGGACCAGCTGGTCCAGGGCCTCATATAGGTCTGTGATGCTTCATTGAATGCTGCGCCCTTGTTATCCAGGGCGTCTGTTTCAGAATGGTTTTATGCACACGGTGGTGTAGTGCTTAACTCCATTACTTGGCAGCAAAAGAGTCATTGGTTCGAATCTGCACACTGACGCCAATCTGCACACTGACGCCAATCTGCCTGGAGCTTGCATTGTCGCTCCCTGTGTCTGTGTGGGTTTCCTCCGGGTACTCCGGTTTCCTCCAAAGACATGTGTGCATACACCTACAACACTATGTGTGTGTATTATTTAGGGGCAACCCTCCCAGGCCGTCAAAGGCCCAGCTGGGGGACTAATCTGTCCCTGGGTGCATAAGCCGATCACGCCGGCACCCAAATCCTGCCAATGTATATAGCCTTCCCTCCCTGTCTCTAGGTGGGAGGGGCGGCTTGCAGGTTCACAATTCAGTGAAACCTCCCTGCTCTCCGACTAGTGGGTCTGCGAGGTGGTCTCTTCGGAGTACTAGATAGGGTTTCCTCCTATCCACAGAACAAAGTTCTGTCCTTGTGTCTTCCCCTCCCGGCACGTCGGTCTGCCTTGGGCAGTGTGGGATTTGCTAAGCTGCAAGGTAATTTTACCTTTCCTGCAGGACGAGAGTTTTGGGGTTTTCTATGGGCCTCAGGCCCTAAATACCTTTGTGAACGTCGGGTAGTTCCGCATGGAATCCATTTGTTCGGTGGTAGCTGCGCTTCATCCGGGGGATGTCCTGACGTCCTCGGACATCAGGGACGCATACATGCATGTCCCGTTTTGCACATGTCAGTGTTTTTTTCTGTGCTTCGTGATGAGAGAAGGGTCTCTGTCAGCCTGTGGCCCTCCCTTTTGATCTGGCGTCAGCACCATGGGTTTTCAGCTAGGAGCTCGCACTTATTTGAATTTTGTTGGGACAGCGAGGCTTTGCCTCATTGGCTACTTTGACGACTTTCTTCTGAGAGCAGCTTCTGTCTCCGACCTAGTGGATGGGTTATTCCCATTCAGACCCTCCGAAGATTCGGGTGGATGTTAAACGTTTAGGCCAGAAAGTGTAGCTCAGTGGCAGCAAGCCTGCCCTACATGTGTGCGACCCAGGGTTCAAATTATGGGCATGCTAGGTTCCGACTCAGCGTTGGAGTATCTAGTGTTGATCCAGACTCCTCAGTGGCAAGGTCCTTCTTCCCCTGGAGAAATTGCAGACTCTTCAGTCTGCGGAGAAGGTATTGGCATCACGCAATCGGTCTTCTCTCCGGGCGCCTGCTGGTTCAGGGTCTGTGGGTAGCCTCCTTCAAGGTGGTACTGTATGCCCAGTTCCACACCCTGGTTTTCCAGTGGAACTACTGTCCAGGTGGTAAAAATCTCTTGTCTCTGAAATCATTAGATTCCTGTGCGCCACCTAGTCAGAGTCTCTCTGAGTTGGTGACAGAGATTCCCGACTCTTCGGTCCGGGAAGTTGTTCCTTCCTTCCAGTGGTCGGTGTTTACGACGAATGCCAGCTCACGGGTTGTGAACCTGGAGGTTCACAAAACTGGGGGGTCCAGTCGGCCCTGAGTCGCTGGACTTGCGTGGACCTATGACCACACCTCCTTGAATGTGTCTGGTCTCGGTAGCTACCCAGGGTCGGGCCTGGCTAGTGCCTGGTGGAAGACCGCCTGGGAATACCAGGTGCTGTCTACTGTTCATTGTCCTACTATTTTAGGCGATCAGGCTATGCTTCTCCTTGTGGTCGACCAATCTGGTTTCAGCCGGACAACGCCACGGCCGTGGCTTCAGTCTACCATCAGGTATGCCGGCAGGCAGACTACTGGAGTCGCCAGATGCTGGACCAGGGCGACTGGTCTTTGTGCTTGGGGTGTTTCGGCTCCCTTGCAGGAGGTGAGCCTCACATGGCATGGATCTCCTGGCAGCTTGTCTCCGCCACAAGGGTGTCAGTTAGTGGCCAGGTCTAGTGATCTTGTACAGACGCGTCAGTCGCGCTGGTGGCCCTGTGTTGTCTGTATCGGTGATTTTTTGCCATTCCTCCATTGTAGTTGCTTCCTCGGCCGCTCCACAGAGTGGATGCTGAGGAGATCCCGATGATTCTAATCGCTCCAGATTAATCTCGGCGTCCTTGGTACGCTGATATCGGGCGCCTGGTAGCGGAGGCACCCTGGCGATTGCCAGGGCAGGAGGTTCCTGTCTCAAGGTCCCATACTTCCTCCTGTTGTACAGTCACTGACTTGCTTAACATGGTTATTGGAAGCCAGACTTTAGGTGACCAGGGTCTGTCTGACTCGGTCATCTCAACAGGGCACCGTAGTCTTCTTCCGGAGGATCTACCGTCGCACCTCTCTTGGTGCGAAGGGATGGAGTGACGTCCACGGGCGTACTTTCAATGTCCAGGGTCCTGCTGTTTTTAAAGCTTGGATTGGATCTAAAAATTGCTTAAAGCACCGTTTGGGGGCAGATTTCAGCCTTGGCTGTGTTCTTTTAGTGGCCTTTTTGCGGCCCGTTCCCTGGTGGGTCCCCTTTTTTTGTGTGCAAGGGGTTTGTCATATACTTTCCCCTCTTGGCCCATCTCTTCCCCCATGAGTTTTGACTCTGGTGCTCTCGGTTCTTCAGGAACCTTCCTTTTGGAAACATCAGAGAGATTTTCTCTTGACACTATCTCAGAAGGTGGCCCCTTTAGTGGCCTTTACCTCTGTTAGAGGGGTTTCTGAGTTGGCGGTCTTGTCTTGCAAGCCGCCATGCTTGATCCCCCATAAGGATTAGGTGATGGTGCGCCCGCGACCTTCCCTTCTTCCGAAGGAGGTTTCGGCCTTTCATACTTTAGGCGTGGTACGCGCTTTGCGGGTATACCAGCCTACTACGGCTCCATTTCGGAGCTTCTGACTCTCTTTTGTGTCGGTGTCTGGTCCACAAAAGGGCCTGGCGGTCTCGTCGACCACCATTTCTCGGTGGATCGGGCAGGCCGTCATACAGGCCTATGCTCCTAAGGGCGGGCCCCCCTTTCCGGTCACGGCACTTTCGACCAGGGCAATTGGTGCTTCCTGGGTTTTTTTTTCCCGACATCATGCGTCGGTCTCACAGGTGTGCGAGGCGGCGATTTGCTCGTCCGTTCACGCTTTTTCCAGAATTTACATGGTTGCTGTGAGTGCATCTTATGATGTTTTTTTCAGCCGCTAGTTTTTGCCGGCGGCTGTTTAAAGTTGCACCTCCTCCGTTGAGGAGCTCTGCTTGTTTTGGGGTGAAGTTAAAATTGTTTTTACTGATATATTTCCCACCCCTCGTTTTTTGACACTGCTTGGGGACGTCCCACTTGTCAAGATTTAAGGAGCTGTGTCCGTCCATGGACGATAAGAGAAAATAGGATTTTTTGTACTCACCGTAAAATCCTTTTCTCTGAAGTCCATGGACGGACACAGCTCCCACCCCTCCTTTTTAGGTTTGTACTGCTTGTTACGAACTGAGGCTGCAAGCTGCAGTGAGGAGGGTTATGTCTGGAGGGACCGCCCCCTGGGCGGGGCTGTTCAACTCTGTTAATGTAACATGTATTTAACTATTTAACATGTTTCTGCCTAGTCCTCTCCTGTAAACAGGGAACATAACCCACTTGTCAAGATTTAAGGAGCTGTGTCCGTCCATGGACTTCAGAGAAAAGGATTTTACGGTGAGTACAAAAAATCCTATTATTAATAAAAATGCCATAAAAATACCCCCTATTTTGTAAACGCTATAACTTTTGCGCAAACCAATCAATAAACGCTTATTGCGATTTTTTTTTACGAAAAATATGTAGAAGAATACGTATCGGCCTAAACTAAGGAAAAAAAATGTTTTTTTATATATTTTTGGGGGATATTTATTACAGCAAAAAGTAAAAAATATTATTTTTTTTCAAAATTGTCGCTCTATTTTTGTTTATAGCGCAAAAAATAAAAACCGCAGATGTGATCAAATACCACCAAAAGAAAGCTCTATTTGTGGGAAAAAAAGGACGCCAATTTTGTTTGGGAGCCACGTCTCACGACCGCGCAATTGTCAGTTAAAGCGTCGCAGTCCCGAATCGCAAAAAGTGCTCTGGTCTTTGACCAGCAATATGGTCCGGGGGTTAAGTAGTTAAATACCAATCAAATTGTTCTCTTTGTTCTTCACACGATCACCTGCTCTCTAGCACCTTTGTAATCTCCTCCCATGCTCGCCTCCAGAACTTCTCCAGAGACTCTCCCATCCTCTGGAACTCCATCCCTTTAATTATGTCCAACTATCTCCTACTCTGTCCACTTTCAGACGATCCCTGAAAACTATCCAGCCCCCATCTAACAACTGTACATTAATTTTCTCCATCAGCCATTCCTTTTGTATCTCTTGACCCTCCCTCTTTGATGGTAAGTTCTAACGAGCAGGGCTCTCTGATTCCTGCTGTATTAAAATGTCTTGTAATTGTAGTGTCTGCCCTTATGTTGTAAAGCGCTGCATAAACTGCTGGTGCTATATAAATCCTGTATTATAATAATATTTGAGGACCTCTTAAGTACAGTGTTTTAAATTTACAATTGGCAATGTAGAAAATAAATGATTTTATTACCTCGTCCGTTACCTTTCCCATCTTTTCTCGGCATCATGTCTTTGCCAAACATTGGCATCTGAGGAATGTCTTTTCCATAATGTGGCATGTGTGCTTTCTCCTTTCCCATGTGCCCAAGTGGTGTGCCATCTTTTCCTATTGGCATATGATGCATCTGTTGTCCGAGCTGCTGGTACTGTGGTATCTGTGGAGGTAATTGCTTCATGCCATAGTAGGCACCTCCACTGCTGAAATTCAGGAGGCCCAACAAGATGACTGAAAGTAAAGGGATCTTCTGTACAGAACCTTGTGGTAGCGCCATTACCTAAAGAAACAGAGCGATGCAAGTGTGAAAAGATAAGAAAAATAAGGCACGATTCTCTTAAGACTTCTGTTTAAAGTACAACTCCACCTTTGTGACAAATCTGATATGGGGAAGCAGAGTAGTAAAATAGTAGGACTCAAGAAAATGGCAGCTGCACACCAAGTGATCCCGCAATCAACTTTATTGTTCACAGCACAGCCCACACTAACCCCTCCCACACTTTCCACTCGAAGAGCTTAATTTTTATTGCTTTGCCATTAATTTCTTTTAAGTGAAACATGTCAGAAGGAGGAGGAGTTTGTGCAGGCTGTGTTGCAAACAATAAAACAGATTTCTGGCTTGTCACCTGGTGTGCGAAGTCCACTTTTTTGGATCCCACGGCTGGGCTTAAAGAGACACGTACAGGTACGTGATTGTGCCCAGCTGTGCCATTCTGCCGACGTATATCGGCGTGAAGGGGTCCTTAAGTGGTTAAACACATAGCGACCGCCGCAAGCAGATATATGTCTGCACAATGGCATGGGCAGGCAAATGTGTACCTGTACGTCCCTTTAAATTTGTCGCCCAGCGGGACTCGTGAGTGCGCTCGCGGGTCCCGGGAACTCGATGCTCCCTGGTGGCCCGCGATTGCGGTCGGCAAAGACAGCACAGGGGGATGCCTTTGTAAACGAGGCATTCCCCTGTTCTGCCTAGTGGCATGTCACTGATCGATTGTTCCCTGTGATCATGAACAGTGGTCAGTAACGTGTCACTGGTAGCTCCTCCCCCTAACAGTTAGAATCACTCCCTAGGACACACTTAAGCCCTTCAGCGCCACCTAGTGGTTAACCCCTTCACTGCTAGAGTTCTTTTCACAGTAATCAGTGCATTTTTTTAGCCCTGATCGCTGTAAAGATGACAATGGTCCCAAAAATGTGTCAAAAGTGTCCGATGTGTCCGCTATAAAGTCGCAGGCACGATAAAAATCACAGATTGCCGCCATTACTAGTAAAAAAAAAATTATAATTAAAAAATGCCATAAAACGATCCCCTATTTTGTAGATGCTACAACTTTTGCGAAAACCAATCAATATACGCTTATTGCGATTTTTTTTTTTTACCAACAATATGTAGAAGAATACATATCGGCCTAAAAAATGGGGAGATTTATTATAGCAAAAGGGACAAAATGTTGCTTTTTTTTTCAAAATTGTCGCTCTATTTTTGTTTATAGCGTAAAAAATAAAAATCACAGAGGTGATCAAATACCACCAAAAGAAAACTCTATTTGTGGGAAAAAAGGACGTCAATTTTGTTTTGGAGCCACATCACACGACCGCGTAATTGTCAGTGAAAGAAACGCAGTGCCGAATCGCAAAAAGTGGCCTGGTCTTTGGCCAGCCAAATGGTCCAGGACTTAAGTGGTTAAATGTTAAAAAAAAGATAATTCCATGGGGCTATGCTATACTATCAAAGTACAGATACCTTCAAGAATTTTTTTTTATTCTGATGACAGCAAGTTAAGATTTTTCTCCAATGTAATTAGGGATATTATATAGCTAATTTGAAGGAATTCTCAGACCAAAATCTAACATGACCGTTGTCACTTGACACCCAATTTAACAATGTAGAGAGCCTCTCTAAACTGCCATGTTCTTACTAGGATCAGGAGGAGGAATTACTTCATTGACATGGGTAGGTAAAATCTAAATATTAAAGTGTCACTAAAGGAAAAAAAAAATGTCATGTAAAATAACAAACATGTGATACTTACCTCCACTGTGCAGTTCGTTTTACACAGAGTGGCCCCGATCCACGTCTTCTGGGTACCTCGGCGGCTGTCTCTGGTCCTCCCCGCAATTACTTACCACAGTCATGCGAGAGCTCGCATGTTGGTCAGTAATTGCGGGCGCGCTCCCGTGATACAGCGAGCGGCCATAGCCGCTCGCTGTATCACTCGGCCCCGCCCCTCGGCGCGACGCATCACTGGATGTGATTGACAGCAGCACCAGCCAATGGCTGCGCTGCTCTCAATCCATCCGCTCTAACTAATCAGCGGGCAGGCTGAGCGGTGAAGAGGATATCGGGACCGCGCAGGAATTTCGAGGGGTCAGGTAAATATAACGGGGGCCCGGGGGGGGGGGCAGCATTCAATGTTTTTTCACCTTAATGCATAGATTGCATTAAGGT
Source organism: Rana temporaria (assembly GCF_905171775.1). Classification (NCBI taxonomy): domain Eukaryota; kingdom Metazoa; phylum Chordata; class Amphibia; order Anura; family Ranidae; genus Rana; species Rana temporaria. Next base: position 469,015,277 of record NC_053490.1, on the reverse strand, counting down.
GACATTTTTTTTTTCTTTACAACTCCTTTAAACAATGCTCTATCATCACTGCTATATCTGAGAAGTCAGTATTTAATATGCAGAGTATCTCGAGCAGGACAAGGGACCACTTGTAACCTTGTAGAGCTGAGCGAAGACCGGACTGCATCATTTCTATTACTTTAAAGAATCTTTTTTAAAGAGGAAGAGAAACCTCTGTTCCAGATCCCACAATGGCTAGACACATGAGCAAATGCCTAAGCACCTTTTCATGGGATCTCTGAGAAAGGGGAAGGTCAGAGTTCAGATTGGCCAATCCTTTCATTCTTTGGAGATCATGTTATCAAATGCCTAGGCAATCATTGAGTAGAATCAAGAGGAACCCTTCGGGGTAAGACCGCGCTATATTAAGATACCCCTCAACTCAAGAGGGAGTTTAAGTGAGTATTAGGGGGGCTGTGGGGGGACCAATACATAGGTTTTTTACCTTCATGTACAGAATGCATGAAGCTAAAAAACCTTCAGACTTTACAACCACTTTAAGGTGATTATACTTAAAGTGGTACTAAACTCTGTACTACCACTTTCACTTACAGGTAAGCCTATAATAAGTCTTACCTGTAAGTATAAAGAATATCTCCTAAACCTGTACGGTCGCTTCAGCCAATCACAAAACTGGAGCGGCGATACCTGGAAGACACGCTGAGGCAAGATGACATCTCCCTCGGCATGGACCAGGTAAGTTCCCCTAACTTCGTTCCAAGGTAAGTATTTCATAATGAGCTAGTATTCGGTGCATACTAGCTCATTATGGCTTTTGCTTTTCAGGTATGGGAAAAAAAAAACAGCAGCGGCTTTTCTACCGCTTTAATTTGTTAAAGAGAAAAACCAAGAATAAAGGAAAATTATTTGGAAAAGTTGTTCAGTGATGACTCATGAAAGGTTCAAAGTTCACATTACGCCATAGTGCAGTAAGGAAATGTGTACAGTTAAATATTGGCTGTTTCCACTGACACCTTACAGGCTGCAAAACATAACTCAAGGCCTTTGATGTTCTCCATTATAGCGGTCTGCCCTTAAAAAAAAAACTTTCCTTTTAGATTGATCTAAAAAGCTAGGAATGCTTCCGTGCTGACCCGATGATAGCTCCCTCCAAAATCCCTTTTCTAAGACAGCTGTAATGAAGGCTATGATTAATGGAAGTGACAAGTGGAATATTTTCCGGGAACGATTCTTACAAAAGCTGTGTCCAGGGAACACTACAGAACAGAAACTATGTATAAGAATCACAAGTCTGCCATGTGTTCATGAGATTTCACTTCCACTTCCCGAACCTGAATGAGTTTTAATTGGAAGGAAAAAAAGGTTTCTGCCTTTCTTGTACAAAGTGGGTTAAATATTATTATAAGTTAATGTTGCAAATCCTTCCTGGACTTAAATTCTGAACCCAGATCATTAAGAACAACTTACCGAATCTTCTCCTATATTTAAAGTGGACCTGTCATCAGTATAAAAAATATAATGCAGGGCAGTATTACATTAGCATCACAGATTTCCTCCCTTAATACCAGCATGTTTCTTCAGTCCAAAAAAGTGTCAAAAATTTAGTGCATCTGAGGCCTCGTACACACGACCGAGTTTCTCGGCAAAAACCAGCAAGAAACTTGCTGTTTTTTTTTTTTGCAGAGGAAACCGGTCGTGTGTACATTTTTCGACAAGGAAACTGTCGAGGAACTCGACGAGCCAAAAAGAGAGCAAGTTCTCTATTTCCTTGATGGGAATGGGGAAATTGGCTCGCTGAGTTCCTCGACAGCCTCACAAGGAACTCGACGAGCAAAACTATGTGTTTTGCCCATCGAGTTCCTCGGCCGTGTGTACGAGGCTTGAGATATTTTCTGTTTACCAAGAGTTATTAGTCAACCCAAACCAATCTGACCATTCTGCTCTTACCTATTAACATATTTGTCTGCAGATAAACAAGCCACTGGGATGTTGTGTTTTTTTTTTTTTTTTGCACCATTCTGAGTAAACTGTACGGGCTGTGGTATGTTCACACCGGGTGCGATGAAAATGTATTGGGCAGCTATTCCAGCACAGTTGTACCACAAGGCAAGGCAAAATGCCTGTCTCCTATGTTGTTGATAAAAGACGAAGTAAACCCTGATGGGTTTTGCTTCCTCTTTTGTTCTCTGCAAACTTACCACTTACCTGCAAACGAAGCCCGCAATGTCCCTGCTGATGGCAGCGTCCATCTTCAACCCTTTCCTTTCGGGGGTGTGGACTTCGGCTTTGTGACTGGCCAGAGTCTTGTGACTTCGGTCACAACACGTGTCCTTTAGAAACGGCATGGTCATGCCCTTTCTTCAGTGTGCATGCGCCAATGACATTGGCGCAAGCGTATATTGTAAATTTCTCCTAAACCGGACAGGTACCTGTAGGTAAAAGTGGTATGTAAAGGTTTACCACCATGGTGGTGTGCAGGTGCTCTGCACTGGAAAAAAAAAAGTATGGCAGGCCTTGTACCACACATCAATCAATAGAACTTAATGAAATGTCAGTGTGACATTTCAATAAAGTTCATAAAAAAAGTGAACAGTGTGCTATGATTGGCACTGCAACTGCTGCCATGTAATGCAGGGGCTGGTGTGAACATATCCTGAGATATGCAAATCCCAGGGGAGCAGCACTTACAGAAATAATCAAACCAACCCATCTGGCCCCAACAATAATACCACGGTCAACATCACATTAGGGTTTATTTACTAAAACTGGAGAGTGCAAAATTTGATGCAACTCTGCCAATCAGCTTCCAGGTTTCTTTGTCAAAGCTAAACCACCTCAATTCTGGGCACTTTTACCCCCTTCCTGCCCAGGTCACTTTGAATGACAATTGCGTGGTCATGCAACACTGTACTCTATACACTATGAATTTTTAATCATTTTCTGCACGCAGATAGAGCTTTCTTTTAGTGGTATTTAATCATTGCTGCTTTTTTTTTTTTTTTTTACAAAAAATACCATTTTTTTTTTTATTGAATCACTGCTGTGTTTTTTACTTTTTTTACAAAAAGAAAGAAAAAAGAAAAAAAAAAGGTCCTAGTTTCTGTCAGTAAATTTTGTTAATAAGTAATTTTTCTCCTTCACTGATGTGCGCTGTTGAGGCTGCATTGCTGGACACTTATGAGGAGGCCCTAATATGCTGCACTGATAGGCGGCACTGGCGGACACTGATAGTGGTGTTGCCAACCGTCCGTACTTTTACGGACAGTTTGTAAAAAAGGGCACTTTTGGATTGGAGGCAGGGGGTGATGGTGGATGCAGTGGCACCACCGAGGGGGATGGAGGCAGGGGGAGTTTGGAGGCAGGGGGTGTTAGTGGCAGGGGGAGATTGGAGGCAGGGGGTGTTGGTGGCACCGCAGAGGGGGATGGTGGCACCACAGAGGGTGGGGGATGGAGACGGGTTGTTGGTGGCACCGCAGAGGGGGATGGAGGCAGGGGGTGATTGGAGGCAGGGGGCTTGGGGGAGATTGGAGGCAGAGGGAGATTGTGGCACCGCAGAGGGGGTTGATGTTACAAAATAATTTGCCCTTATATCGAAAAATAACACAAATTTTTATTTATTTTTTACCTTAAATCACATTGCTATTTGCCTAGTGTACTTGTTTGTAGCCTAAATACTGAAATATGCACCTAAAAATGCAATTTAGTAACTTTTGTGAAATGCCAGTAAAAACGTGGCTGTGCCAGTAAATTTTGGGTGTCGTGCCAGTAAGCTTCAATTTGGTAGGTTGGCAACACTGACTGATAGGTGGCACTGCCTGGCATCACTAATGGGCTCTGATTGGTGGCACTGATTGGCACTGGGGGGGCTTTACTGTAATCAGGGCACTGATAATCAGCTCTCTTTTTACCTGTCTGGTTGTCCCCTGTGAGGAGACACCGCTGATCGGCTCTCCTCACCACACACTCTGTCAGTGTGAGGTGATGTGAGCCGATTAGCGGGACTTTCGCATTTCCATGTAATGGGCTGTGGTTGAACACAGCCGAGTACATGGTTAAAGAGCTGCGTCATCGGCTCTTTACAGAGATCGGGGTTGCGCCGGGTCCTAGCCAAATGACTAGGTGGCAGCATTACACTAGTAAAGTGATGTCAAAGTTTTAGGATCTATGGAACGACCGACGGTCATATTCATCAATCATTTTTTACCAATACATTCATCCCTTTAAAATATTTAATCAATATCTGGATTTATTTTTATTTTAAATGTTGGTTTCTGTAATTATCACTGTATTTATGTAGCTGTGAATGTAACTTTTCTCGCTCAGATTCACCCATTAAAGCAGAACTCCAGCCTACAAAGTTTTCCCAGTTTTGGCTAGAGAAGGGACAAATTTGAGTATCTGGCAATGGTACATAGAACATCTGTCACGTTTTTACATTTTTTTAACTACCTTATTTATTTCAAGATGAAGTCTCAGTTGGAGGCCCGGTTCACACTGGTGCGTTTTGACATGCGATTTGGCATGTCAAATCGCATGTCAAAATGGCGGTATTTGCCGCAAATTGCCGGCAATGACATCAGGTTGTTAAAAAATGCAGCATGTTCGGGAAAAAAATGTTGACGTTTTTCAGAACCTGAAATATGATGTGAAGCCCACACACGATCATTTTAAATGACATTTTTTTAAAACTTTTTTTCCATGCCGAAAAATGATCGTGTGTACGCGGCATTAGGTCTAGTCTGTGGTATGAGTTAAAACGTTCAGCAGTGTTCCACAGTATCTGTTCACTATCTGAGGTTCTTCTTGGCTGATTCCTCTTGCCCTTTATAATTTCTGTGGGTCATCAGAGTCATTGTCTGTGTTCTTTGTCATGCATAGTAATGATTCGAACAGTATTCTGAATACTTTGGTATTTCTGTGCCTTCCTTGCTGTAATCTTTTTTGGCTGGAACGTTGTGTTCTATAAAATAACAATTTGAAAAAACAAAAAACAAAAAAAAAAACAGCCAATGCCATCAGGAGCTATACTTGGCGTAAAGAAGAACAAAGCGTCCTGGAAGTGATGGTTTGGCCCCCACAGGGCCCTGATCTCAACATCATCAAGTCTGTCTGGGATTACATGAAGAGACAGAAGGATTTGAGGTAGCCCACATTCACAGAAGATGTGTGGTTAGTTCTCCAAGTGCAAGTCTATTTCTAAAATCATTTCTAATATACACATTTTTTTACACTTGCCTTAAACTTTTGCACAGTATCATGAATCCTGTCCCTTAGTTTAACCCTTTCTTATTAAAGCATATCTACGGTCAAAATGTAAAATCATATATTTGCACACTTTCCAATTAATTCTAACTTACTGCTATTTATCTGAACAATCTAGTCAATTGTAAACTGTGGGCCAGATTCTGAAAGGACTTACGACGGCACAGCGCCATGTACGCCGTCGTAGGTCCTAATCCGACCCGTCGTATCTATGATTCTTAGAATCAGTTACGCATAGCCATTAGATCCGACAGGCGTAAGTCTCTTACGCCGTCAGATCGTAACTGCATTTTTCCGCTGACCGCTAGGGGCGTGTACGCTGATTTACGCGTTGAAATATATAAATCAGCTAGATACGCGAATTCATGAACGTACCCCCGACCGACGCAGTAAAGTTACGACATTTACGTTAGGCTTTTCCCGGCGTATAGTTGCCCCTGCTATATGAGGTATAAGTGCGGCGTACCAATGTTAAGTATGGCCGTCGTTCCCGCGTCGAAATTTAAAAAAATGTTACGTTGTTTGCGCAAGTCATCCATGAATGGGGCTGGACGTTCACGTCGAAACCAGTGACGTCCTTGCGGCGTACTTTGGAGCAATGCACACTGGGAAATTCCACGGACGGTGCATGCACCGTTCGGGAAAAACGTCAATCACGTCGGGTCACAGTAGATTTACATAAAACACGCCCCCCTGATCCAAATTTGAATTAGGCGGGCTTACGCCGGCCGATTTACACTACGCCGCCGCAACTTACGGAGCAAGTGCTTTGAGAATACAGCACTTGCCCGTCTAAGTTGCGGAGGCGTAACGTAAATCAGATACGTTACGCCCGCACAAAATTGCGCGGATGTACGAGAATCTGGCCCTGTGTGAAGATCTCCACACATTTACATCCTTGAATTCTGTGACACATATTCACTATGTCTTGTGAATAGGCACTGCTGTCAGGCAGCAATGTATCATGGAATATATAGTTCTTAGGAACTGAAAGTAAACAGCAAAGGAGAAGCTGTAAGGAAGCGGTGGAAAGAGACGGCCAACGGACAGGCAAAACTCGCAACATGAAAGGAGATTTTTTCAAGAAAGCTTATATTGGATTGTCAAAAATAACTATTGTTTGTATTGTTATTTGAATGCTGATGCTAAAAAATGAAAGTGTATGTCGTGACCAAAGATATCCTTTAAGCATTGCAGCAAGGGTTAAATTCATGGCCAGGGTTCATGACACCTTATATAAATTAATAGAATTAATCGCAAATTGTGTAAATAATAACAAGGTATAATTTTGATAATTTTTTTCTACTTTTATATTTATTCCTGGCTAATGTAATTCGTTATCATTTTTGATTACTGCGATGAAATTTTACTCAAGAACTAAACTATATACAATGCAAGTTATTTAACTACCACTAGGTGGCAGCATTACACTAGTAAAGTGATGTCAAAGAAAAAAACAGTTTTAGGATCTATGGAATGACCGACGGTCATATTCATCAATCATTTTTTACCAATACATTCATCCCATATTTAATCAATATCTGGATTTATTTTTATTTTAAATGTTGGTTTCTGTAATTATCACTGTATTTATGTAGCTGTGAATGTAACTTTCCTCCCTCAGATTCACCCATTAAAGCAGAACTCCCAGCCTACGAATTTTTCCCAGTTTTGGGTAGAGAAGGGACAAATTAGAGTATCTGGCATGTTTTTACAGTTTAACTACCTTATTCATTTCAAGATGAAGTCTCAGTTGGAGGCCTGGTTCACACTGGTACGATTTGAGATGCGATTTGGCATGTCAAATCACATGTCAAAACGGCGGTATTTGCCGCAAATTGCCGGCAATGGCACCATCCTAATGGGTGCGACGCCGCATCTGCGGCGCTGCACCGATTTCAAAAAGTAGTTCCTGTACTACTTTTTGCGATTTCGGCCCGCGATTTACATTGACATCTGTGCAGAAACCTTCACTGATGTCTCTATAATCGCGGCCGAAATCGGGACTGCCACCGGGAGTGAAATCGCTGAACTCGCACGGCTTCACTCCCGCAGCCCAGTGTGAACCTGGGCGGAGGTTCACTTTGTGAAAATATTTCACCTTTCATAGGCTTCAAATAGTTTACACCTGTAAACACAGGCTTCTGGAAATGGAAAGAATGGGCTTGTTTCCTTCCACACACAAAGCAATGCATGTTGCCTGATCAGCCAAATGCCGGGCCCAACTATTGTAATATAGAAGTAGGGAGCCTGTTTAACCCTGTGCAAATATAATGAGAAAGGTGGTATTTGTAAAGAATATTTGGAGGGGAAGTATATTCTGAGGACTGAAAAAAAATCTTCTATTCAGGGCTATCTATAGTTTTTATTTAAAGGGTTAGTTCACTTTTAAAGAAAATCTGTAAAGTTGAACTAACACTGGGCCCACTCCCTACCCCCTGGTCCCCTCTGTACTTCCCTTCTGCAAGCCGCTCCACCAGTCCAGGAATTTGAAATCCCCACTGCTTTCTCTCCTCTCCATCCAGTGCTGCAAGGATGGACCAGATGGATTCTGATTGGTCAGCGCAGTCCATGTGATGGTGTTGACCAAGTAGGTACAGGGACAGACACAGGATATATGCAGTAAAAAAAAGTTCAACAAAGTTTCTACAGCATATGTCCAATGCCCTGTTCTTTTCCCCCCACCACCTCTGCCCTGCTGTCAACATGACAGGGAAATCCCTGACAAAATCTCCTTCTGTGTAGAATGACACCTTTAGCTTGCAAGTGTCATTAAGTAATACAATGTAACAATGTTTTTACTATTTCATGTATATATAGAACAAAGGCATGGCCGTGCTGCTCATTTATTTCAATGGGCAGGAGCGGTGGAGGAGCGGTATACACACCACTCCTTCACTGCTCCAAAGATGCTGCTTGCAGGACGTCCTGCCAGCGCACCGCTCTAGAGTGAATTTATCCGGTCTAAAAACGGCGCTTTGCAGTCGCAATTTTTAGCGTTCTAGCGCCTGCAAAGCGCCTCAGTGTGAAAGGGGTCTAAAGGTAATTGTTTTTAAATAAAATGTGTTCCTATTTAACCAACATATTAATCCTTAGTTATTATTATTTTTATACAAGATTTATATAGTGCCAACAGTTTGCAAAGCGCTTTACATTAGGGAAGACAGTACAGCTACATTACAATACAATACAATACAGGAGGACTCAGAGGGCCTTGCTCATTAGAGTTTACAATCTAGTTAACCTTAATCTAGTTAAAGTGGATGTAAACCCGACATTTTTTTTTTTTGTGTGGCTGGCACAATGTATAGTATAAGATTTCAGATCATATGTGCCCAGTCTTGCCACAAAGAGTTAATCCAGCTCTGAGCAATCCTCTTATCTTTTTTCAGTGAGATAAAACAGACAAACAGAGAAAACCCTGTCTATTCTTCCCCCCTGCTGTGAGTGACAGGTGAGAAGTCATGTGGTTACTTTTCTGGGTTTTGACTGGATGTTAGTGATCATAGAATTTAGTGTAAGAAATACACAGGAGAAAATGCATGCTGGCAAGGGGAGTGTAGAGGAGGGCAGGGAGTCTACTGACATCACAACTCCACCCACCGAACTCCAGACAACAGACCCACCCACAGAATCTGCAGTTTTTCAGTTCTTATAACGGACAGAGAGGAGACATTTGACAGGTAAGGATACATGCAGGAGGCATCTATATCCTTATAGATCAGCACTATAGCAGTAGTTTAGAAAGGATGAAAGTGGGTTTACATCCACTTTAATCTTAATCACCTCTAATACAACCCAATAGTCTTCCTCCCTTACGTTATTTTTTGGTTATTTTTACATTTTAATATTTTACCATTAACATTTAAACTTTATTTTATTCACTCACTGGAGAGGTGGGCTGGGGGGGAGGGTCAATAGGGGCTAGCTCAGGCTCTCAGCAGATCGCTGAGAGGCTCACTCCACTACCTTTCCTTCTCTTTCCTGCAAATTCATTAAGCTCAAGGAGAAAAGACAAATTTGGGGGGACATATGGCTCACTCCACTATCTCCTGCATGATAGTGCTGGTGTTTGGCTGCTCAGGCACCAAGCGAGGTCACATGAGAACAGAAAGTTTCACCAGTCAATTGTTAGCTCTAAGTCAAGACTTGGAGACTAGGCTGGGCTAACTCTCTTTGCTCCCAGTGGCAAAACAGACCTGCGTGGGCAAGGCACAGGTCTCCTTTAAAGCCAAACTCCAGTCTGTTTGCAAGAAAACTCCCTTTGTGTCTTCTGACCCCACCCCTACGCCCCTCTATATTTATGCTCTAATGCTGGTTTAATCTATGGGTATACCAAGAAGGATACTTACCTTATATCTGGCTCCCCTGGCAGCCAGCACTCTCCTTTGGTCTTGTTACTGCCCCAGAATGTGGGTGGGTCATCAACATCCTCACTGTGATGATAGCCAAAGGACAAGCAAAGAGGAGAGGAGCGGAGCTGTGGGACTAGTCAACTGGAGAGAAGGAAGGCCTGCAGGAGTAAAGAATAAGCTAGTTCAGCTGTACTAACACAAGCAATGTTAGTAGAGCTATTATGTTATGACAGGGATACCACCACCCTGCCAGGACACACTGATCAGCGCTCGTAGCCATTGTCTGCCAGTACTGATCGGATGCCAAGCGGATGTTGATTTTCCGACATACTCGTTCAACAGAAGCTGGCCGTGAGACTAGCTTCTGCCGAACTGTTTTTTTTTCCTGCGATTTTCAGCCCTTGTGTACCCCTATACAGTGGGGTGGAGGCAATGGGGGATGCTTTTAGCTGACTGGAGTTCAGCTTTAGGCCTCTCGCATCTCCTTAAATACTCTGATATGTGCAGTACAACCATGAAATACCTAATACTGAGTGATTATTGTGAATTGTTCAATACTAAGTGTGAACTAAAAGCTTAGCAATCCATTTATTGAAAGATTAAGTCTAATTGGGTGCTCTGGGTTACTACACGTTGCTTTAACCTATACTTAAAAAGGGTGAAACACAGTTTTCATCTTTGTGGCTGTTCACCGCGAGCTACGTAGACATCTCAAATGTTGACCATAAGTACATGTTCAACAAAACACTCTTAATCCCAGAACAACACATATATCAATTACACCAACAGAGTGCTTCAGGAAATTCACAACCTATAAATAATTTTCATTAAACCTTTTTTTGTTTCTCTAGAAACTTTCAGTGGTTTTGGTTAGGTAGCCGGAAGAGGCCAGACAAGGCTGTCTCTGGTGTAACACAATGAGGATATGTGCAGTGACAGAAATTTACTGATGGATGAAGAGAGGAGCCGGGAATATGTGACTTGTATCAGCTAGCTGCCATTTCTCTCACATGTCTGCTGTTTGTGTGCTATAAAATACTATTCAGACAAAAATGTCACACATGCACAACCTTATATGCCCCCTCTTAGAGGAATATATAAATATGTAGCTAGATAGATAGATAGATAGATAGATAGATAGATAGATAGATAGATAGATAGATAGATAGATAGATAGATAGATAGATAGATAGATAGATATGTAGCTAGATAAAGATAGATAGATGGATACTCTAGACCAGTGGTTCTCAACCTGGGGGTCGGGGTCGAATGATGATTTGCCAGGGGTCACCGAATCCTGGGCTGTTCCTGAAGCCCACACCACTCTCCCAGCCTTTTTGGGGCCACCAAGCAGGGCTATCACTAGAGCCTGTGGCCGCCCGGCTGTTCCTGGAGCCCGCAGCTGCCCACTCAGCCTCTTCACAGGCACCCATTCGGTTCACAGCAGGGCTGGGGGGCAGAGACTAGAGGTCAGCTGACTGGTGAGGAATGTGAAGTGGGAGGGGCTGAAGGAGACCCTATCTCCTGATTTTGGCATAGGTGTCACTGCTACGAGACACCACAAAGTCGGAGACACAGTGAAGCCTGAGACACAGTGAGCAACACTACCTGTGATTACAGTTGCCATTAAAAGCACTCAGGTAGTGCTAAATGTCTGTGGGTTAGGGGCACAAATTACTTGTCTTGCCTTGGGTGCTGACAATCCACGCTACAAAAATAATTTTACTTTTAGGGGTCCCCACAACTTGTGAAATTTTATCAAGGGGTCACAGCACTAGAAGGTTGATAACCACTGCTCTAGACCATCTTTTTTCAACCAGGGTGCCTTCTGGATTCTTCAGGGGTGCCTTGGCAAAATGCATAAACATTGCCCAAAACTGTATACAAGTGGAAGAAGCCTGCCTTCTAGTTACACAAAGCCAAAGGTCTTCAATATGCACTTTTACAACCTTCCAGCCTCTAGCATTCTAACCACCAACAATGCCATCAGTTGATATGGAGGACATCAGGAGCCTGCACATCATCCTTGTTTGCCCCCTCTCCTGCCCCACTCCATCAGCACTGGAGGCACATTAGCTGAATAAGGGAGAAGAACTGAGGGAAAAGAGAAACATCGGAATGCAAGTCAGTACCAGTGTGTAAAGGTGTATTTGCTTTGGAAGAATAAATGCTGCTGCATGATGTAAAAGTTGAATTTTTCACATTTTAAATTTGGGTGCCTCAAGATTGTGCATACTTTTAAAAGGATGCCCTGACTGAAAACAGGTTGAGAAACACTGCTTTAACACACAACTTTTTTCTACCTAGAAGGCAGCCATTAGAGGCTACCATAAGGATACCTAACTGCTGCCTAATCTACTTGGAGGACAGTGACAAATGAGACCAGTTCTAACTGCAGCATTCCCAGTTGTTTCTTTCGGTGTCACAGCCTTAGTTGTGTGACATGAGATGCCATTGCCAGAGTTGCAAATTGCACTTTGGATTTTGCTTAGCTAGACGGGTGTCTTCTCAGAGTGCTCTGCAGTCACATTTTGCAACAGGTTGTCATCTTACTATGCCAACTAGAGTGAGGGAGAAAGTCCAGCAGAGGACACCTGCGCAATTTGTCTCCTGGCAGACTTAGGGTCCTTTCAGACGTCCTTTCAGTTTTTCAGTCCGCTCCGTCGGCTCAGCGGGGATTCCCGCTGAGCTCTCGGCGGATAGGGCGGTCCCCACACACAGTGCAGGGACCGCCCTGTCTCTGTTCCGCTGTCCCCTATGGGGAACCGGATGCAGACGGACCGTGTGTCCGTCTGCATCAGTTCCGTTCCGCCGGACGGAAGAAAAATAGGGTTTTCTTCCGTCCGAAAACCGGATCCCGACGGACGCGGACGCTAGCGGATGCTCCATCCGCTAACGGACGCGTTCCCATAGGGATTCATTACAAGTCCGTTAACGGACTTGTAATGAACGGACAGGCGGAACGGACATGTGAAAGGGGCCTAAGACAGTGAGGCATAGGTGTAATATATTTTTATTAATAAATGGTAATGAAGTTGAAAAAGCTAAATGTCCAATGAATTCAAGAGACTATTAACCTCCCTGGCGGTATGATTCTGTCAGAAAAAACATGCTAAAAGCGGTACCATTATTTGCAAGGAAATTTGGCGTTTTATATTGTAGGTCTGTAATTTTTAGAAATAACTCACTTAAATCTGACCAAACAAGATTCTAATAGGCATCCCAGGTATGACATTTTTTTAAAAACAAAATTATAAATTATAATATAATAAATAATTATAAATAATTATAACAAATAATAATATAATTATAATAAAAATTATTCAATAATGTAATCAAATCAAAATCACTGAAATTTGCTCAGTTGCAGAATTGTTGCTGTCATTATTTTTTTTTATTTATGACGAATTTCCCCACAAATCGCTATCGCACAATTCTGCAAGTGATTATAATTTATTATCGCTGTTTTTTAGCTGATCTAAAACTATTTTTGACATAAAGGGACACTTTTGGTTGCTATGGACAATCTACAGTTTGCAGGGAGAAAGAAACGTTTTTATTATATAAAATGACATGCATGACACAGGACAGACCACTAGGGACAAGGGGGGTGTGTTTTTTTTACATACAGTACTGTAATCTATAAGATTACAGTATACTGTATGTAAGGTGTTTGTTTACTTTTTTGAATTTGGCGCCGTTCTCCGTCCCCGTGCGTCGTAACGTCGCAGGGAACGGAGATCGGCGTCACACGGAGGCACTGTGTGAATCGAGCGAGGTCCCGCTCGCTCACACAGCGCGGTGGCATCGCTGGATCCAGGGACAAGGTAAGTAACTTGTGCCTGTGGATCTAGCGAGGCAAGCCCGAGTCTGACTCGGGAAGACCGCCAGGCAGGTTAATGCCGCGTACACACCATCACTTTATGTGATGAAAAAAAATGACGTTTTTAAAAACGTCACTTTAATTGACTGTGTGTGGGGGAAAACGTCGTTTTATGTCTTGTAAAAAACGACCAAAAAAAATTGAAGCATGCTTCAATTTTATGTGTCGTTTTTCAAAAGTGCACTTTTTACTTCACAGAAATTGACCGTGTGTAGCAAAAAACGTTTTTTCATCCACGCATGCCCAGAAGCTACTTATGAAGCAAGCTTCAATGGTAAAACGTGGTGGAACGTAACCTCACTTTGCAAGAACACTGTGAGAAAAACGATGGTGTGTAGGCAACTTCGTCTTTGAAAATTGAAGTTTCAAAAACGTCATTTTTTACTTCACAGAAAGTGTCGTTTTTTTTCATCACATAAAGTGATGGTGTGTATGCGGCATTACACTTCAGCTGTTATAGAAGATATCAATAACTACAGAGGCAGCTGGATATGTGCCAGGAGACAGGTGAGACTCTCCATTAATTGTATCCCTAGATAAAGCGACTTCTAAAACAACCAAACTGCAATAAAAACAAAAGGGAGTGGTTATTATATTTTCATGAAACAGTTGGTTTTTCTTTTGACTTTAGTGTCCCTTATGGCTCTTCACCCTAAACATAACTGAAGCTGGGAGCCAATTCCAAAGATTTGTCAGCACATCTTACTATGGCCACCATTAGTGCCACATTCATAATGCAAAACATATCAGTCAGGTTCTGTTCCTAAAGATCAAATATGCAAGATTTGAAAAAATAAATAAAAAAAATCAGCCTTCTCTAATTGTTAGGCCTGGAATATGCAGTTCAGTTTTGGGCAACAGTTCACAAAAAAAGGATATCGGGGAACTGGAGAAAATGCATGGTTTTTCGTAAGAATAAGACGTTATTCATATGATTAGGGGGGATATAATCAACATGTAAAGGTACATAAGTGGTACATAAAGTGAACTTGGTATTGAGTTATACGCTTTAAAGTGGAGGTCCACACAAAAATTAAACCTACCCCCCTCCGGTGTCACATTTGGCACCTTTCAGGGGGGTGGGGATTCAGATACCTGTATAATACACCTACTTCCGGGGATAGACCCCTGCAGAATCTGCGGGGGTCTATATCACTCCAACCCCGCTGTCTTCTGGGAAACACACTGGTCCCAGAAGACAACGAGGACCAGTGAAGACGCGCAGCGCGACTCGCACATGCACAGTAGGGAACCAGGAAGTGAAGCCGCAACGCTTCACTTCCTGATTCCCTCACTGAGGATGGCAGCAGAGCCAGGAAAGAGCCGAGCGATTGATTAGCTTTGGCTGCCGACATCGCAGGCACCCTGGACAGGTAAGTGTCCATTTATTAAAAGTCAGCAGCTGCAGTATTTGTAGCTGCTGGCTTTTAATATATATATTTTTTTAGGTGGACCTCCGCTTTTAGGTCATCACAGAGGACAAGGGGCCACTCGTCTGGAGGAAAAGAGATTTCTTCAAATAAGGACAGGCTTTTTCACAGTAAGAGCTGTGAAAATATGGAATTTACTCCATTAAGAGGTGGTTCTGGTCAGCTCAGTAGATTGTTTTAAGAAAGGCCTGGATTCTTTCCTAGATGCACATAATATAACTCATTCTTTTTCATAATACAAGCCAATATTCAGTCACAATTGCAAGACAGTCCTGAGTGTTGTCCTGTGTATAAATATACAATTTCTTGTTGGTGAAGGATTCGATGTTCTGTTAAAGTTTTATTTCTGTGTCCTTACAGGACAGGTATCTCCTCCAGGGGCACTGCTGTCTGTGCCCCTAATGTGAACATTTCCCATTATTTCCTCTACAGAATAGAGTCCAAATCATCTGTGAGATTCATGCAGTAAAAAACACTTTCAATGGATCAAGAGTATCCATATTAAGTCCAGCACTTCTGCATGTCTACAAGTTTCAAACCATGATACAGGGAGTGCAGAATTATTAGGCAAGTTGTATTTTTGAGGATTAATTTTATTATTGAACAACAACCATGTTCTCAATGAACCCAAAAATCTCATTAATATCAAAGCTGAATATTTTTGGAAGTAGTTTTTAGTTTGTTTTTAGTTTTAGCTATTTTAGGGGGATATCTGTGTGTGGAGGTGACTATTACTGTGCATAATTATTAGGCAACTTAATAAAAAAAAAATATATACCCATTTCAATTATTTATTTTTACCAGTGAAAACAATATAACATCTCAACATTCACAAATATACATTTCTGACATTCAAAAACAAAACAAAAACAAATCAGTGACCAATATAGCCACCTTTCTTTGCAAGGACACTCAAACGCCTGCCATCCATGGATTCTGTCAGTGTTTTGATCTGTTCACCATCAACATTGCGTGCAGCAGCAACCACAGCCTCCCAGACACTGTTCAGAGAGGTGTACTGTTTTCCCTCCTTGTAAATCTCACATTTGATGATGGACCACAGGTTCTCAATGGGGTTCAGATCAGGTGAACAAGGAGGCCATGTCATTAGTTTTTCTTCTTTTATACCCTTTCTTGCCAGCCACGCTGTGGAGTACTTGGACGCGTGTGATGGAGCATTGTCCTGCATGAAAATCATGTTTTTCTTGAAGGATGCAGACTTCTTCCTGTACCACTGCTTGAAGAAGGTGTCTTCCAGAAACTGGCAGTAGGACTGGGAGTTGAGCTTGACTCCATCCTCAACCCGAAAAGGCCCCACAAGGTCATCTTTGATGATACCAGCCCAAACCAGTACTCCACCTCCACCTTGCTGGCGTCTTAGTCGGACTGCAGCTCTCTGCCCTTTACCAATCCAGCCACGGGCCCATCCATCTGGCCCATCAAGACTCACTCTCATTTCATCAGTCCATAAAACCTTAGAAAAATCAGTCTTGAGATATTTCTTGGCCCAGTCTTGACGTTTCAGCTCGTGTGTCTTGTTCAGTGGTGGTCGTCTTTCAGCCTTTCTTACCTTGGCCATGTCTCTGAGTATTGCACACCTTGTGCTTTTGGACACTCCAGTGATGTTGCAGCTCTGAAATATGGCCAAACTGGTGGCAAGTGGCATCTTGGCAGCTGCACGCTTGACTTTTCTCAGTTCATGGGCAGTTATTTTGCGCCTTGGTTTTTCCACACGCTTCTTGCGACCCTGTTGACTATTTTGAATGAAACGCTTGATTGTTCGATGATCACGCTTCAGAAGCTTTGCAATTTTAAGAGTGCTGCATCCCTCTGCAAGATATCTCACTATTTTTGACTTTTCTGAGCCTGTCAAGTC
Source organism: Rana temporaria (assembly GCF_905171775.1). NCBI lineage: Eukaryota > Metazoa > Chordata > Amphibia > Anura > Ranidae > Rana > Rana temporaria. Next base: position 468,998,489 of record NC_053490.1, on the reverse strand, counting down.
CTTCTTTTGACCCATTTTGCCAAAGGAAAGGAAGTTGACTAATAATTATGCACACCTGATATAGGGTGTTGATGTCATTAGACCACACACCTTCTCATTACAGAGATGCACATCACCTAATATGCTTAATTGGTAGTAGGCTTTCGAGCCTATACAGCTTGGAGTCAGACAACATGCATAAAGAGGATGATGTGGTCAAAATACTCATTTGCCTAATAATTCTGCACTCCCTGTAAAGGGAACAGGGGATGACCAGGACATTTTGTCCAGGGAGCCCATACAACCAAGTGGCCTTCAATGATAGATACGTTTCTATCTCGTAGGGCAACCACATCTTAGGGCTTTACATCTTGGGTTATGGGAGAGGGATCTGGGTAGGATCATTATGCTGACCCCTACCTCCTCCATTCACTCTAACACATAAAAATGTGTGTCATAAGCTATTGTCAAGAGGGTAGACTGATATATTCTTTAGTTGAGGCAGGATGTCGAGGGGTTGTAGTGAATGGGGTACATTTTTACACCCATGGTGGGTGTGTCCTTATATTAGACCTTTCTGGCAAGGGGTGAGAGTTGATAGCTTTATAATACATACTGCCAGATGATCCCCTTTGTAGTCCTGTTTTATGCCACTTCGATGTTCACGATACTATAAATACTGAGGAAAGGGCATATGACGTGCAGGACTGTTACAAACGATTCAAAAAGTCTAAGGCTGCTTGGATTTATTTGACTAAAACTGTCAAAAAAAGTATGCGTGGGTCTTAATTGATATATTGCTAGTTAAATGGGATGCACATTTTGATATTTGGTATCAGCTCAAGAATGCATGATGACAGGAGGGTGGTCCTATGTTTTTCTTTCTTTTAATCTTCTGTCTATGTAATGGTAATTATGTTTCTATTGCCCATATGAGAGAGGACTGCTACTTGGCATCACATTTCTTCTATACAATGCTGTAATAGGAAATATGTGCTTGTTTGCCTTGATATTAGTTGTGTGCTGGATTACAAGTGCTCTCTGTATGGCACCTATTTATTGTTCTCTGTATAACTCAATAAAATCAGATTTTGGGAAAAAACGAAGTCCTAACGATGTCCCTACTCTACTTTTGCTTCCTCACTTCTACTGTGGAAGAAACAAAGAGGTCAAGAGGCAAATATTAACTATATGATTATGCTTGTAATTAGGGTTGTCCCGATACTAGTATCGGTATCGGTACCGATAACGAGCATTTGCCCGAGTACTTGTACTCGGGCAAATGCTCCGATGCTTCACCCGATACCTGGGCAGTCAGGGTGATCAGTGCTGTGGGAAAGTTACAAGCACTGATCACCCGGTATAGGTTTCAAAGTCCGGCTTTTAGTGAAATCAGCGGTGATCGGTGCTTGTAACTCTCCCACACACGATCACCACTGATTATCCCCACATCCTTCTCTCTATTCTGCTGCTCTGCTGCTGTTGCCCTCTGTGTCCCCCTCCATGCTGCTCCCTGTCCCCCTTCGTGCTTCGTAAATCCGGCTCCTACCTTTTCCGAATGTACAGAGTCAGTGGTCACTGACTCTGTCCATTCACATAACTGAAACATCGTAAACTGTGTTTACAATGTTTCAGTTTATGAATGGAGAGGAACCACTGTCTTCTCTCCACTCATTTTCAGCGCTGCTGTCCATAGTCCCTTTCCCTGTATCAAAGGGGAGATGTCAGGGGTACTTGGTCTTAAAAAAGTGATATCGGGATAACCCTACTTGTAATAGCGCATAGTATCGTTGACTGCTGTGGTCAAACATCTAGGACTTAAAACAATGGGATCTTTGCATTGAAGCTCCAGATGTACTGTAAGTTTAACAAGCTGGATTCCCCCAACAGTGATTTTTCTGTAATAGGTGTTTATACTTTTCAATGTATTTCTTTTGGTTGCAAGCCAGCCTCCATCTCCAGAGCTGCAGAATATTCATGCCAGCTATAGCAATCTGATCTATATCACAGTAATTAAACGTCTTCATGTATGTTAATGAAATTGGAGCTTACTGTACCAAAACATTCCAGTTCTCTCTGCTGAACACAAACCACCTTCATTATAGAATACTTTAGCAAATGATACTTGTGGTTTCCTGCAAGGGTATAAGCAGACCAAAAGAAGAAGACCAAAACTGTGCATAGAGTTTATAAAAAGTGAAAACGCTGTAAGAGAATGAGGCCTAAAACCACTAGAAAATCTCTGGTTGCTTTCTTTAATAACCCTGTGGTATCAAAGAAATGTTTATAGTCATCTCAGAGGTTCTGGTTAATGAAGTGAAGAGTGATTAAGAAAGGCTATTAAATGTTGAGAAAGTTCATGTGAAGATATCGTGATGGTCTACTCTGAGTAGAGCATAATGGGTCAAAATTAGTTGAACTAGTATAAGTATGAGCTTACAGTGCCTTGAAAAAGTATTCATACCCCTTGACATTTTTCACACTTTGTCATGTTACAACCAAAATTGTAAATGTATTTTGTGTGATAGACCAACACAAATTGACACATAATTGTGAAGTGGAAGGAAAATTATAAATGTTTTTCAAATTTATTTACAAATAAATATGTGAAAAGTGTGGCACGCATTTGTATTTAGCCCCCCCCCCCCCCCCGAGTCAATACTTTGTAGAACCACCTTTCACTGCAATTGGGGATGTCTCTACCAGCTTTACACATCTAGAGAGTGACATTTTTGCTCATTTTTTTTTTGCAAAATAGCTCAAGCTCTGTCAGATGGATGGAGAGCGTCTGTGAACAGCAATTTTAAAGTCTTGTCACAGATTCTCAATTGAATTTATGTCTGGACTTTGACTGGGCCATTCTAACACATAAATATGCTTTGATCTAAACCAGGGGTCTCCAAACTTTTTAAACAAAGAGACTGTTTACAGTCCTTCAGACTTCAGGGGGGCTGGGTGTCAGTGTCCGTGAGAGGAATAGTGCCCCATCATTGGTATCAGTGGAAGGAATAGTGCTCCACCATTGGTGTGAATGGGAGGAATAGTACCCATTCATTGGTAGTGGAAGGAATAGTACCCTATTGTTGGTATCAGTAGGAAGAATAGTGCCTCATTATTGATATCGGTAGGAAAAAATTGTACCCCATCATTGGTGTCAGTAGGAAGAATTGTACCCCATCATTGATACCGCAGTTTGGAGACCACTAAACAAAACCATTCCATTGTAGCTCTGGCAGTATGTTTAGGGTCGTTGGAAGGTGAAACTCCGCTCCAGTCTCAAGTCTTTTGCTAGTTCTAACAGGTTTTCTTCTAAGATTGCCCTTTATTTGGCTTCATCTATCTTCCCATCAACTCTGACCAGCTTAATCAGAGAGGCAGCTAAGAGGCCCATGGTAACTCTGGAGGAGCTGCAGAGATCCACAGCTCAGGTAGGAGAATCTGTCCACAGGACAACTATCAGTCGCGCATTCAACAAATCTGGCCTTTATGGAAGAGTGGAAAGAAGAAAGCCATTGTTGAAAGAAAGCCATAAGAAGTCCCGTTTGCAGTTTGTGAGAAGCCATGTGGGGGACACAGCAAACACGTGGAAGAAGGTGCACTGGTCAGATGAGACCAAAATTGGTGGGCATGGTGTGTTCAGGGTGATGTGCAGTGTTAGTTTTCTGCCACACATAGCGTTTTGCTTTTAGGCCAAAAAAGTTTGGATGTACAGTCTTAAAGCGTTTGTTAATCCCCCCAAAAAAATACAGATTTTGGTCCATAAAGCAGATTAAACAGCACGGTGCTTGTGCTGTGTAATCTTCCCCTCTTTAAACTGTAAAAAAATCCTCCCTGAACCTGACACTTCCTGTATGCCCTCTCTATACTGACCACGAAAATCAGGGCTGCTGAGCCTTGGCCACTGTGGTCACAGTGTGTCCCTCCGTCATACGCTGCTGTCTCCTCTCTCCCCCTCACCCCCTCTTTCCTGCCTGTCAGCTCCCTTTCTGCATCTGTCTCTGGCCTGGCCCCGCCCTCCCGCCGCTATTATTGTAAAAAATAAACCTAAAATTGTCACTGCCAGCCCCTCTATTAGAGGCTGGCATAGCACAACATGTAAGGGAGTGTTGTAAATACCGATTTAAAGGCTGTCTTCAGGCCAGTCACGTGACTCGCGTCCGCTTTACAGCTCAGATGGATGGCTTCCGTGGGAGGAGACGAACGGCCATGTGATCTCTCTGGCTGACGTCAGAGGGAGATGACGGCCCCTCCCGCAGTAGCCATCCATTGGAGCTGTAAAGCGGGGCTCCTTAGCAACCAGCAATGTACAGTGTGTTTAAGAAAAAAAAAAAGCATAATATGCATGAAAACTGCATGCAAAAACGCAAAACGCACTGCAAAATGTGCCTGAAAAATGCATCAAGCACAGCCGCATAGATGTAAACCTAGACTTAGTCTGCTAGAAGGGCTGGGTCCCTTTCCTTGGACCTAGATACTTCACACTAGACCAAAGCAACTGTGATAGAAAGCAGCCTTAGATATTAACTAGTTGAAGCTAATAAAGTCAAGTCATTTTTGGTGCAAACACATTGAGTCGCTTCCTTAGGCCCCAGACTGTAAAGGGCCTAAGGAAGCGAAAGAGCACTTGGTGAGTGGATTCTACAGACACATCTAATTTCCATCTATAGCCAGCTTTAAGCCTATGATCTCCCACTGGCCTTCGTATGTCTCCAGTATTTCTCCAGTATTTCATATAGACCTTCAGGTTCCATTATTTCCAATCTATTCCTCCCTCTCTCTGTAGGTCTTTGCATACTCAGGGCCATTGTCCATGGGAAGGAAACCCAAAAATAAATACAGCTATAAACGTAGGAATGGGTCCCTGGTTTGAGGAATGCGGCATTTACCTTGCCCTAGAAAAGTAAACTTTACAGTGTGTGTTGAAAGACTAGCGGGAATGTGAAAATTCTTCGAGTTCACATGAGTCTGGAGACAAACTATCTCCATCATGTGCTCAAGATGTTTAAGGTGCCTGTCCTCTTTCTTTCAAAGTCACACATTTACTAATAGGACAAATATGTGGACGTTGTGTTTATATTACATCCTCAGATGTGCGGGAGAGAGGCGATATTCCATGCACATTTAATAAAGACAAAGACAACTTACATGTCTGATATTTGTGTTATGAATCAGGGGCACCACTATAAAACCCTATTTGTGTAAGTCCACACATGTATATTGTAATTCTTACCAGGAAAAGTTTATATTTATGTTCTTTAAAAATATTGTTGTCAGTGTTATGGCTGAAAGTATTCAGGCACATCAACAGCGGCAGATGAGACGACTTACAGGGGAACAGTTGGGTTGGGAATGCTCAGCTGAGCAAATAGCCATGGAAATCCCTGGAGATCCTATAACAATTGTATCTCAACATCAGAATCAGGCCTGCTTGTGAAGATCAGGCTTGGTTCATGGAAGTGGCCTTGTCATTTTTCCTACATGGGCAATCCCTTTTACCACCAATCAGGATATGTGATATCGCTGCAAAAATAAAACAGAATTTGATAAAAGAAGCAACATTCTATGTGCTTTAAGCACAGTGCTAAAACTGGTCCACCAATTAAGAGTCTGCAGAAAAGAAAGAGGACATGGTCACATGTTACAAGAACTACAAGAGAGTCTTGTGTGTCCCCTAATCTTCAGTTCTACTTCTCAAATTATCTACCTGCGGTGGCCAGACTCCATATCTAGTTAAGCTCCAAAGTTAGAGGACAATATCTTCTCTATTTTTTGGTGTTACGCTTCCCGCCAAAAACTGAGGGGAATGAACAGATCAGGTACGCTATGAAAGCTGTCCTCTGTAGCACTGCCCTAAAACTTACATTCCCACAGCATCAAACATTGGATCTGCAGACCGTTGTTTACTCACAAGGCCTCAGAGCAACTGCCCAGATTTAGCTCCTGGTCCCGGATGATTTCTCTGATGGGATCCTTTGGGGCGAAACCCAGTGCACACCAGCAGCAAACAGAAAATGGCACCCTCCTCGAGCTGGTGGAACTTCCAGAATTAACTAAACCCAGCTGTCTACCTCTTAAATTATTTATTAGCTCCTCAGACCCCTGCTGGGCCCACCTCCCAGGGATTGGAAGAGTACCTTTCAATATTTCAGCTGCCTCATTAGACTCTCCCCTACATCTGTTCTAGAAGCCTCCAGAATACAGTCAAACTCTAAAACCAGTGAATGTCAGAACAGATAAAAGCAATTAAAAGCCATTTCACTTGATAACAGTGAGACTCAAACAGACTAAATTTACCTGCCCCCTAGCAACCTACCTAGAAGGGTGCTACACTAATAACTGTCTCATGAGTGCCTTATGGTATGTACATCCCTGTTCTGAAGACATGCTTTACTTCAATCAGACTTCAGTCTTCTGCAATGCACACACCTCCACTGCCAACAGCTAAAATATGTGCAGAATTGGGAAACGATATGGAGTCATGTGATCTCTCATCAACTGCCAGCTGGAATGGGTCAAATATAACAGTGGTTAGTCAGCCAGAATAGCTTACTGAGGAGGAACAGGAAGTGAGAAATTCAGACAAAGAAAACAAAGAAAAAAAAATGTATATGGGAAATGGAAGGACAAGGTAAGTGAACCAACAATGCACTAGCTTAAAGGAACCTATTTAGAAAATAAAAAACAAACCTTTACAACCCCTTTAAGCCCCCCCCCCTTTTCTGCCACATTTGGCATGCAATTTTTTGGGGAGGTAGCGAGTACCTAGTTTCTACCTAGGTGATCTCAGCGGACGTTTGGCCCCCTCTCTTGACCCACAGCTTTCTGGTTTATACTTATACCTAATTTAACATATCATTTATATCCAATATTTAAATATCTCTGACATATTAGCAGCACTCTATAAAGTACATAGATTCATTCACATCAGTCACTGTTCTGCCGCGTACACACGATCGGACATTCCGTCAACAAAACCGTGTTTTTTTTTCCCGATGGAATGTTGGCTCAAACTTGTCTTGCATACACACGGTCACACAAATGTTGTCGGAAATCGCGAACGTCAAGAACGCGGTGACGTACAACACGTACGATGAGCCGAGAAAAATGAATTTCAATAGCCAGTGTGGCTCTTCTGCTTGATTCTGAGCATGCATGGATTTTTTTGTGCGTCGAAATTGTGTACACACGCTCGGAAGTTTTGTTGGAAAATTTGAGAATCAGCTCTCAAATTTTTGTTGTCGGAAATTCCGACAGCAAATGTCCAATGGAGCATACACACGGTCGGATTTTCCGACAACAAGCTCCCATCGAACATTTGTTGTTGGAAATTCAGACCGTGTGTACGCGGCATTCTCCAACAGAGCTCACAATCTAATATATTTCCTATACAATCTAAGAGTGATCATCAATAAACCCACCATTATGTTGCTGGAGTGTAGAACACCCAGAGGACACACATGCAAGCATTGGGACAACATAGGCAAAATCTAAGCACAGAACTCAGAGCAGGAAGACAAGCTTGCTAAACCATTCATCAAAATTCATGAGAAATGTCTTTCTCTTCCTTGCATTCAGATAACACTAGTAGTTCTGTAGACTCACTATATCCTGCCCTTGAATTTGCCTCACTGCATCAAGCGGACATCTGCATGAAGCTTGAGTCCATATTACAGGCAGTCTGGTTAAGGGTTACAATGTACGAGCCTTTTTACCTGGAACGTGTGCAATTGGAATATTGATCAGATAATTAAGGGTGCTTTCACACTGAGGCGCTTGGTGCGCTGGCGGTGACGAGCCGCTATTTTTAGCGGCGCTTTACTGGCGTGTTTGCCGCGATTTTTGGGCGCTAGCAGGGAGAATTTAACACCCGCTAGTGGCCGGAAAAGGGTTAAACCAGCCCGCAAAACGCCGCTGCAGCGGCGGTTTGCAGCCGGTACGGCCGTGCTGCCCCATTGATCTCAATAGGCAGGGGCGCTATAGGAGCGGTATTTTCACTGCTTCTACCGCGCCTCAAAGATGCGTCTGGCAGGACTTTTTTTTTATCGTCCTGCCAGCACAACGCTCCAGTGTGAAAGCCCTCGGCTATTTTTAGCGCAATAGCGCCTGCAAAGTGCCTCAGTGTGAAAGCAGCCTAATGGAATAAGGTTTTCCTTGTATGGTCCTTAGTAGTAATCAGAGCTTTTTTTCTCAGAAAATAGGTGCAGGAACTCAACCACGACCTGTTCAGATTTCACAAACAGTAGAAGGGTCTTAAAGGGGCATTAAATACCAGAATTGCATTATATACAGAGTGCAGAGTTCAGGGGGGTTACACACAGAGTGCAGAGCTGGCTTTTGTAAACACAGAAACCAGACTTCTGTGTTTACAAGTGATTGTGGTGAGCAGGCACCAAAGGGTCTGAGCCAGAGGTGGTGGAACTGAGTTACCCCTGAAAAAAAGCCCTGGTAGTAATGCATTGTAAGTTTTGCATGTCTAACAGAATGCCATGGATTCTATCTCTCAAAATAACTTCACAACTGTTGATATGACTGCAGAAAACACAGAACCAACACCATTTTCCATAAACCATGAAACATTTCCTTACATAGATGGGGACCTGGAGAACCATGATGTTTTCCTACAACAAAACTAGAGATTCTCTGAAGTATAAGATGTGTGCCTTTCCAGAAAACCAATAGTTGCAATACGGATAATAAATTTGAATGTGGAACATTTTGGCTCATTTGTGTGTCTCTTCTGCAAATTCCCAAAAACACAGGATTACTGACATCATCCTGTCCACTGCAGAGCCCCATATCTTCAGCCAAGTCACTCATATACAATATATCACAGGATAATACAGGGCTCAAGTCCTGCGGGAACGCGTGGGAAAGGAGTCCCTGCACTTTTTTCACAGCAGGAACTCAGTTCCCTTTGCAGGACTAGAGCAGCCGAGCCACCCGAGCCAATCCTTCACTTAGCGGCGGTGCCCAGCTCGAGTCACTGTCAGGGGCAGGCGAACCTTAGTAATCCTTTATGTTACTGGCCGCTTCCTGTATATGGATTCATCTGGTAGTGTGCGGGTATTCCGTCACTTCCTCGATGCCGCAATGTCTCCTGGGAGCTTTTGTCATTGTTCCCAGGGGACATTGCGGTCTGCCGCGACTTATCGCGGGATTTAGAAAGAACTTACTTGAATCCATATACAGGAAGCGGTCAGTAACATAAAGTATTGCTAAGGTACAGTGGATCGAAAAAAAAAAAAAAAACATGCGGTTTAGTAATTATGCATATGAGCGTACCATTTTTTTTTTTTTGGTGGGGGAGTGGATCTTGGGTGGGAGTTCCCACGCTTTTTTTCCCAGGACTTGACCCCTGGTATAATCCCAATATCATCTTCCCACTGTTCCCCATTGGGAAAATAGGCAGAAGCTACCAACTGACATTCATACACAAACTAGAGCCAATTTACCTACTAGCATGTCTTTGGACTATGGGAGGAAACCTACGCAGGCACAGGGAGAACATGCAGACTCCATGCAGATTTGCCACAGTCATAGGATTAGTCAGTGTTTTAATAAGAAATGCTGTATCCCTGTTATCACTTTAGACAAGAGATTTCACCTCCAAATACGGAAAGGTTTCTTCACAGTAAGAGCTGTGAAAATGTGGAATAGACTCCCTGCAGAGGTGGTTCTGGCCAGCTCAGTAGATTGCTTTAAGAAAGGACTGGATACTTTCCGAAATGTACAGAATATATCTTGAGTACTGACATTTCTAGGTAAAGTTGATCCGGGGAAAATCTGATTGCCTCTCGGGGGATCAGATAGGAATTTTTCCCCCTGCTGTAGCAAATTGGATCATGCTCTGCTGGGGTTTTTCGCCTTCCTCTGGATCAACTGTGGGTATAGAATTTGGTATATGGGATTGTATGATATTATATATATATATATATATATATATATTTTTTTTTATGGTTGAACTAAATGGACTTGTGTCTTTTTTCAACCTGACTTACTATGTAACTATGTAACATACAATTTCTAAGCTAAAGCCAAAACCCGCCAGTGTATTAAACCTAAGGATAGAGCCAGGGATGCTGTGCTCAATGCAACAAGGTTGTGCTGTAATTACAGTATATAAATCAGTTTTTAAAGGGGATTCTAGACAACGAGCAGATTTCAGTTCACCGTACTCAGACTAGTATAATACGACATTTGAAAGTTTGCAGGTTACTACTGCTCTTACTGAATAAGTCAGCGTAAGAATCTGCCACTGGTTATAGTTAAAGTGGTAGTTAAAGTGGTATTAAATTCAGTAAGCAATTAAGTAAACATTTATTATATCGAAAGAATTTTAAGGGATGTGATGGCTGCATTTCTTTACTTTTTTTTACACTTTCTTTCTTTTATTTTAACCTGGTGATCTGGCCAGCAGGTTTATTTTCAACGGAACAAGCTGCCCTGTGGATGCATCAGTTAGACCGTTGACAGGACAGCTCTGAATTTCTGTCAGGATCAACAGGTATTTTCTGTACTCATAGCACAAATATAACAAAAAACTTTCAATGGTATAATTAACAAAGAAAAGAAGAGCAAAAACAAAAAGATGAAATCCATTGTTAGGGTTTCCATACACTTAGGGATGTATTTATATAAAATATGCATAGCTGTTTGTCTATCATACATGCCTGTAAATTCATTCTGTGAGAATGGGGCAAATTTGAATGTTCTTAAGCTATATTCTATGTAATTCAAATGTGAGAATGCAGAAAATACTAGATGGCTCTGAGGAGCATACATATTTCTTATGCTCCATGTACACGGGGCGTTTTTACAACTGCTCCTAAATGATTAAACTTGACAGATAGTAGCCCACATTTAAAACGTCCATTTTGCCGCGTTTACATGCCGTGTTTAGCTGCGTTTTGCTTGTATAGAAGAGTTTAAAAATATATATATATATATATATATATATATATATATATATATATATATATATATATATTTTAAATGCCGATAAACGAAATGCTGCTAAATGCGGGTTACCGCGTTTAGCCGCGTTTAGCATAGGTATGGTCACCTAGGATAACATTGAATGAGTTCAGTGGCAGTTAAAAAAAGGGTCCAACTGCCTCTGAATGTACATTTACAGCGTCCCTTGTACATGGGGCCTACTAGTCAGCATTATCTTGTGACCAAATTGTGGTAATGTGGATGGCGTTGACTGTAATAGGAAAATAAGCCCTCTAGTGCCCATAATGCAGTATTTTATGCATTCATATGTTTGAATTACAAAGAATATAGTCATGTTTCAATCTTACTTACAATCTAACTCTGAACACAGCAAACATGCATGGTCTATGTACTGAGTAATCACCTATACATCCTCCACTGTAGCACTAAAGACTTGGCTGCACATATAAATGAATACAGACCTACTGTAGCTTTGGTACCGTCAGCATTCAGAATTGGGAAGTATGAATAAAGGATGAACATTAGAAACTCTTGAAGTGTTTTATTGAAAAAATGAAATCTCTGTATCTAGATCTTGTGTAAGTATGGTATGCTTGTAGCCCTTCAGCAGTTGGATGGCCAGATATGCTGGGACTTTCAGATCTACCATAAAGTAGTCAGACATTGTTTTTTATATTTTTTGGTTTGCTTATAAGTTTAGTTAGTTGCCAGAATTGTTGAAAAAATCCAGCTGCAGTAGCAGCTGTAAGCATACAGGCTTTTTTCAAAGAGTCAGCAATGCAAGAGTTAAATATTTCAGTCATGTCACAATTTGCTCTTAGATTCTTTGGATCTATCAAGCCCAATATATTTTCTACTGAAGGAGCCATCTGTGCAATGAGGACAATGTCTGTTAAAAAGGCATCCAAGCTAACCATTTTCATTTTTGTTACGATTGTGAGAGTCATAGTGACCTGGTCACGCCATCTCCAGCGAATGAGGAACTAGCAGCGGTCGGTGGAACGCACGCCGCCATCGAGGCTACAGCGGAGCGGCACCGCACAGTATTCGTTTACACGCTTGCAGCCCCTTTTAATGTAAGGAGCCATTTGGCTTTTTTTTTATACACTGTTTTAAAAACAGTATTATTCTATGGGCTTTTTCTCTATTTTGTCCATATATCTTATCTAATCTCCGGGAGTGAGGCCATTGAAATTGTCCTATCAATCCAGCATGTGTGCAGGCACAATCCTGTCTACGCTATATTTGACTTTCTTTTTCGTTAAAGAGGTCAAATATTTGTGGTAAGCACAATTTATCTGAGCACTTCGGGTGAAGATTTCTTCTGAATTTATGGTGGAGGACTAACTACATCACCTAAAGTTTAAATATTTGGATCTGACAAGCAGCTGTAGTATTGGATTCAATATTCTTATTGGGACTTTATTTCTCATTAACACTAATAGCAATTATATCACTTGTGATATCTGTATTGTATACTGTAAATTTTTTTGATAATTTTCACTAAATTAGATTAACTTATAGTAATATTCACTATAGTCTAGCGCCCTCTACCATCACCTTTTACATATCATGGTACACACCTGACACAGAGGAGCAGCTTAATATTAGTTATATGTATTCATATATATATATATATATATATATATATATATATATATATATATATATATATATATATATATATAAATATAATTAAAAATTGTTTTGGCGCTGAATTCACATTTTTATCATATTGGAATAACGCTGATCAGCATATAAGGCTTATTTTGGGTCTACAGTATACAGAAAAAGGGGGGCTCTGGGGGGAGCTGCAGCACAGAAGGTTTTTCACCTTAATGCATAGAATACATTAAGGTGAAAAACCGAGAGACTTTACAACCTCTTTAATAGTTACTGAAATAGTCACATGACACCAGTTCCTTATATAAACACAAAAACAAGGAAGCTGGCTTTGCATACCCCACAAAGATCACAACTTTTGGACCGTGTCTGGTTCTGATTTATTAAAAAAAAATTGAAACCACTTCATTCCCTTGTTTGTCTTGCTCGACCATGGGATTTATTGTAAAGATGCACAGGCTAGCACAGATAAACAAACATCAAAATACGCAACCATGTTGCATTTTACACAAAGCCCATGCTTACAGGCACTTTTTGTGAAACCTGTGAAGGTTTCTTCTCTGATGTCTGCTTACCTACGCAAACCTGTACATCTTTACAATAAATCTTACGGTCAAGCAAGACAAATAAGGGAATAAAGCGGTTTCACTTTACTGAAATGTTGTTGAACAGCCCAAATATTGCACCATTTGAAACACAGATGTTTCACATTCATTTCTGCTCCAGCTAGTGATTCCAACAGGAGAAAGAGGTTAGGTGGGTAGGCGTCTTCATGTAATGACCTACATAGCCGCAGGCAGGTCTATGTCAGTACTGGAAGGAGGGCCTGCACCTGAATGCCAGTGACAGTATACAGGCCTTTCTAAAATGTCATGGAGGTAGGTGAGCCACTGGCCAGATGGGCAGGTCAAGCTTTGTAATTGACAATCCAGTAAGCTGTTAATTACAGCTTATGACAGCAGTACTGTATATGTAGAGAGCAGGGCCCACAAGAGGAGCCCCAAGTGGGCTAATATACACCCGTGCACATGCCAACTGATAATCTTGCGGGTGTCACTGAAAATGACAATGTGTGCCCGCCCCAGGAATTCATGCTTTAGTTGGCCTATATCTGTTCTAAATGCTTGGAATAGCATTGTATGGGTTTAAAATGACCTTGTTTAACCCCTTTGAGCCGGTGCCTCCCAACCTTTTAAGGGACTTCAGGTGCCGGGAGGTGGGAAAAGATTTATGATCACATGACCGCTATCATTGGCTGTCACAGCAGTCACATGATCGGAAAAAGCACAGTTACCGGCAGCTATACCGGAAAGGAAGAAGCGATCGGAAGCTTCCCATCAGCCGCCGGTAAGTATGCGCAGGGGGCATGCGGTCTCGGCACAGCTGTGTCTGCTCATTGGTATACAAATATGCGGCCTCTCTGTGCCAAGGCCCACGCGCTGAGAGGTTGCATATTTCCGTGCCGTCGGCGCATAGGGGTTAAGATGTGCCACGGTTTCAAAACGAATAATTAGAAACTTTAAACACACATACTGTAATAAGAAATATAGAAAAATGTATAATGGTTTTGTGACCCTTCAGAACACATGATGGAGCAAGGATTGCAAATTTTCCAAATCTTCCAGGTAGTCACAAGACTGGATTGTATCCAGGGCCACTGCTGACCAAGGTAGATGGAAGCCTTAGGGCAAGGCTTTGAAGAGAAGGTCTCAGACACACCTGTCAGAAGTGCATAACTGATTGCCAAAAAATGTATTATAAATTAATATCCAGTAAATGCTCAGTCCCTAAATGTGCTGGTATATGTTTTGTGGTGACAAGTTCACTTTAAGAACCTGTGTGATATTATTTGTGAAATGACAACACTGTAACATAGCCATATATCCACATATAATTGGAAGACTTACGTTAATGTTTCTAGATGTTGACGAAAGTGCTCTTTGCTTTTCATATAAATGTACAAGTGTCTGTTTTGACCGTCAGCACCTGGAATGAATGAGATTTGGTTAACCAGATCCTTTATGTTGCACAAGATGATAAATAAAGCAGTTCATGCACTTTAATAGACCTAAAATACACAAGGGTATTTAATAAAGGAGATCAAAAAGCAATGATGTGCAAGACGCAGTACAGTACATAATGACAACCAATCGGAGTTCAGCCAGATGCAGATAGATCTGTGAAAAGTGTTTCTGACTGGTTATCTCGGCTTTGTATCATGGAATAATTACAATGATGAAACCAGCCTGATAATGTTCGGCCCCCTAAATAACAGTGTCATTGTTATGTCAAATAATCAGATCATAGACCTTTTTGCTCCCACTCTACCCAACTACCTTAGTTATCAACTTCACTGACTTGCCAAGTGAGGGGATCGCCTCGGCGCGGTACCCGGAGGGGAAGCCCCCTAACGGGAGGCTCTGCTCGCTTTACGGCCAGTTAGAGAGATTGCGGCCTTAGGCCCCAGCCCAGGAGGACGGGACGCGTTACACACCCAGACCAAATCTACCTCCCCTTCATGGGTAAACACTTTATGTGCCCCCCCCCCCGCCCACAGTTTAGTTCCCATTGGGGGTGGACGGTGGAGGGGTTTGCTCATACTTGTCTTCTATATCAAGTTGCCTCACGATATAATCCCGTCCCCCCGAAACCCCCTATCTGGTAGTTTTATCCCCTTGTTCCGGACGGGTTTTCCATGAGTGTGGGTCTCCCGTCCCGGGGATCACAAACACTCCACCGATCCCGTGTTTCCCACTATCCCCTTTCGTTCGCATGATATTTCAGGTGGTAGTGGGATTTGTTTCTAGCTTGTTTGAGGATGCAACACCATATTTCATTTCTGTTATGTCATGCTGCTTCCTTTTGCTAACTGTGTTGTATTTTCTGATGTACCGATTGTAATCCTCAATAAACAGTTATTTTGGAAAAAAAAATAAAATAATCAGATCATATTCAAGGCAGATATATTCTTTTCAATGTAATCTGCCAAGTGCTATATGTTTGGGGGCTTTTTAACACTAAATCTGTTGCCATAATTATCTCTGCATTTTCCAGTTAAGGTTTGGACACCCATTGCATTCAATAGAACTCCCACCAAAATGCTGCTTTGCTGTGTTCTGGAATCCAGCAAAAGAAGTGCTTCATGGAGCATTTTGGGGACATCAACCTGCTGTTTACTATTGAAGTCATTTTAAATTAACCTTTCAAAAACACCATGTAAAGCATAAAACATGCATTGTAACATGCACACTGTGATAACCCCTGTGGGATCACCTATCAAATGCTCATCTACTACTAAAAGTTGCTTGGCTGTCATACGGACCCTCTAGATTTAACGATTTCAGAGTCACTGACCAGGAACAAGTATGCAGAAAGCAGTTCTAACTTAAAATGAAAGGGTTTCCCCAAGGGTTTTTTTTTAGCAGCAAAATATTTATAAAAAGGTAATTGATTAAAAATCTTTTATTCTGTCAAAGAGTGAATTCAATTATACAATGAATTTAAGATATAAGCTCTGGTTGGCGACACAAACCACAACATGAGCCATCACTCATGGCAAGCAATTCACCAAGGAGACCATGGTTTGCCAATTACATTACAACAGTTCTAACATAAAGCTTTTCTAAACCCAGAAGCAAAAATTTATTTTGCAGTTTACAAATCCTTAAAAAAAATACATTTATTTTTTCCCCATTTTTGCTTGGTAATCCTGCCAGTAATGCCACATACACACGATCGGTTCATCCGATGAAAACAGACCGATGGATTTTTTCATCAGATATCCGATGAAGCTGACTTTCATCAGTCTTGCCTACACACCATCAGTTAAAAATCTGACCGTGTCCAACGTGGTGACGTAAAACACAACGACGTGCTGAGAAAAATGGAGTTCAATCCTTTCGAGCATGCGTCGACTTGATTCTGAGCATGCATGGATTTTTGACCGATGGATTTTCCCACAGACGATAGTTTTTTTCTATGGGTTTTTTAACCATCAGAAAATTTTAAAACAGGTTCTATTTTTTTTCACCGATGGGAAAAAAATGATGGGGCCCACACACGATCAGTTCGTCCAATGAAAACGGTCCATCGGATGTTTTTTTTTTCAGATTCCTTTAACAGACCAAGCTGTCTAGCAAAAGTGTCAGTTCAAGGGTTGAGACAAACCATTTAACATTTATAGGGGTGTTTAGAATGTTCAGCTTCTATTTATTTATGTAATACCTTTTTCCCCAAAAAGGAAAAAATACTGTTGCTGTAACTGCTAAAAAAGTGTTAGCTGAAATTCAGCTTCACTTTGTTAGTGAAGTTCATCAAAATTTGTTAGTGAATCTGATGCCTCGTACACACGACCGGATTTTCAGAGAAAAAAAAGTCAGACGGGCTTATTTTCTAGGTAAGTCCGGCCGTGTGTAGCCTCCATTGGATATTTTTTTTTTGGAAATCTTAAGGACCTTAGATAGAGAACCTGTTCTCTTTCTTTCCGTCGGACTTCCGACGGACTCACGGTGGACTTTCGCACAATCAAAAGTCTGACTATGTGTACAAGGCATTACGCTACCCTTTCTACAGGTTGACAATGCTGCTGTCTAATGATGGCTCCATTGCTTCGATATAGTGGAGACTTCCTAAGGCAGGAAATGTTTTACTGCCTGAAGCACAGTGGGGGCCACCTATTCAGGGCGCATGGGCGACACCCCCACTAACAATGTGTCTGGCCCCCTAATCTACATGCAGGGTGCCGGTTGCATGGATTTCAATAGGGTTTTTTTTTTTTTTTTAAGCACATGATTACAGCCTAAGGCTCTAATTGGCTACAAAAAAGGGTGGGCTCGGGAAGCAGAGCCCACCCACTTGTGTGACAATAGCGAATGATTATTCGCTATTGTGTTCCTGATTCTCCTCCCAGCCAATCAGGAAGCAGTTCCTGAGACCCGATTGGCCAAGGAGTCTTGGAACCCCCTGGCCAATTGTGTCTCAGGAAACACTTCCTGTTCACCCAGGAGGATAATCAACAGCCCGACTCTTCATTCCCCCTGACTCCAAAGGTAATGCCCTGATTGCTGCCGTTCCATCATGCAGGCTCCACATTTAAGCTGCATTATATTGCATTCTTGTTTTGGGGTTTAGTTACACTTTAAGCTTAGCTTTATGCTTGGGTCCGTGACTTGGAGAGTAACCAGGAACAGCCAGATAACTAGCATGTTCATAAGCAGTTTAGAAACCCTGCTATTTCTCTCCTGACAGGCTTTTTCTTGGTTCAGTCACAGACTACTGTAGTGGGGCCTGTGTGTGTATATATATATATATATATATATATATATATATATATATATATACACACACTATATAGTATGGGTTTGTACGTATGCATTTAATTTCTATTTATACTCATGAATATATAGAGCTTGATCAGAAAAATTCAGTATACTACCTTTTTTAACTACTTCTTGTTCCACCAGTCAGAGTCTGTCATTATCATTTGGAACTCCTGAGATCCCCAAGTCCAAATATATTTAAAATGTGTCCACTTATACAGTTGATACCCTTACAACCTTCTGATGTCGAGTATTCAGATGTGCAGGATCATGTGTATGCTGCAGGAAATTGAACAGATTAGAGGCATTTAATGGATCAGCAAAGTTAAAACAGGTATATGAATACTTAAAGTTCCTATTCCAAATACAAAACATCACTTTAATAGACATTAGTGAAACATAACATTGGTAAGTCGTTGCTGCAAAGCAGTTCCAGACATATAAGAAACCAGTTTCTGGCCTTCTGAACTGTTTGTACAATACATATGATGCCAGAGTGAAAATGTCAGACATCATCCTGGTTATAGCTGATGAAAGTTACACCAGGGGGCAGATAAAACAAAAAATAAATAAAGTGATTCTAAAAGGTGCATTTATTTTAAAATAATAAACATGTTGGGGCAGATCCACATACATCTGCGTGGGCGCAGCGTATGTGAGATACGCTACGCCACTGTAACTTACTTTTCTTTGAATCCTGAAAGAATTTGCGCCGTAAGATACGGCGGCGTAGTGTATCTCTCATGGCGTAAGGGCGCGGAATTCAAACTGGGCGGGTAGGGGGCGTGTTTCATTTAAATGAAGCGCGTCCCCGCGCCAAACGAACTGCGCATGCCCCGTCCGTCAAAACTCCCAGGGTGCATTGCTCCAAATGACGTCGCGAGGACGTCATTGTTTTCGACGTGAACGTAAATGGCGTCCAGCCCCATTCACGGACGACTTACGCACACAACGTAAAATTTTCAAAATGATACGCGGGAACGACGGCCATACTTAACATTGAGTACGCCACCAGATAGCAGCTTTAACTATATGCTGGAAAAAGCCGAACGGAAACGACGTAAAAAAAATGCGACGGCCGCTCGTACGTTCGTGGATCGTCGGAAATAGCTAATTTGCATACTCGACGCGGATTACGACGGGAACGCCACCTAGCGGACGTCGAAAAATTGCATCTAAGATCCGAAGGCGTACGAAGACATATGCCTGTCGGATCTAACCCAGATGCCATTGTATCTTGTTTTGAGGATTCAAAACAAAGATACGACGCGGGAATTTTGAAATTACGCCGGCGTATCAATAGATACGCCGGCGTACTTTCTTTGTGGATCTAACCCGTTATACCTACTTGCTCTGTGCCATAGTTTTACACAGAGCAGCCCTGATCCTCCTTATTAAGAAGTGGAAAATTTGGGGTACTTTTGATACAAAGCCAAGGTCGGGTAAACCAAGAGAGAGTGTAGACACAACTGGCGGAAGAATTGCTCAGGATACAAAGAAAAACCAGCAGCGAACCGCAGGAGAAATACAGGCTGCTCTACAAAAAGACGGTGTGGTTGTTTTTAAGGAGCACAATTCAACGATACTTGAAGAAAACTTAGCTGCATGGTTGATCTGCCAGAAGGAAGCCTTTACTGCGCCAATGCCACAGAAAAGCCCAATGAGGCATGTCAAGGTGTTGTTGGGCTTATTGTAACCAGCTTTTTTGTGGAACTTGTACAGTAAAGGCTTCTTTATGGAAACTTGACCACGCAGCTCTTTTTTGTTCATCATATTGTGCTCCTTAAAAACAACCACAGAGCAGCCTTTATTTTTCCTGAGGTTACCTGTGGGCTTTTCTTTGTATTCTGAGCAAATCTTCCGCCAGTTGTGGCTGAAATCTTTCTTGGTCTACCTGACCTTGGCTTGGTATCAAAAGAGCCCCTAATTTTACACTACTTAATAAGTGATTAAACAGTACTGACTGGCATATTCAAGGCTTTGGATATCTTTTTATATCCTTTTCCATCTTTGTAAAGCTTCATTATCTTGTTACGCAGGTCTTTTGACTGTTCTTTTCTACCTCCTCATGGGTCAGTGTCTAGTCTGCTTAGTGAATCCATGTGAGAGCTAACAAACTCATTGACTATTTATACACAGACACTAATTGTGATTTAAAAAAAAATTGGGGAAATTAACCTTTATTTGCCATTTTAACCTGTGTGTGCCACTTTCTTTGTCTGTACAAAGGCCAAACATTCCAGGGTATGCAAACTTTTTATTTTGGTCATTTCTGTTATTATGATTTAAAAAGGATCCAAAAAAACAATGTGATAATAAATGACTTCTTGTGATTGCTATCCCTAAATAAAAGACAGTTTTTTTGGCATGATCAGTCAAATTTCCAATATTAATGCCAAAATTTCTCAATTTCTGCCAGTTTATGCAAACTTTTGAGCACAACTGTAGCTGTTTTCCTGGAGTTCAGCTTTATCTTCCGTTCTGACTGAGGTCTAAAGTTAAAGTAACAGATTTAAAACTGTGAGATGCTATACATCAATGAGTTAATCAGCTAAACAGTATTACTGTCATTTTCACAGTTCATGTTTGTAATATATGAAACACAAAAAAAAAAAAAAAATCACAGTTTCTAACATGTATGTTTCCTATTCTAGCCACAGATGGGAAGATGTGACACCAAAAACAGCAGCAAGGGTCTTCTGTCTACAGCTCCAGTACCTGCCGCTGAATCTCGTGTGCAGCCCAGCCTACAGATTGAAATGGAACATAGGGTGATCCATACCTCCTTCTACTCCTCCTAATTGAGGGAAGGGTAAACTACCCTGTTTCTCCGAAAATAAGCCCTACCTCGAAAATAAGACCTAGCGTGAGTTTCTGGGATGGCTGCAATATAAGCCCTACCCCAAAAATAAGCCCTAGTTAAAGTCCTTGTAAAAACATGTATCCGTTGTAAAAAGATTATATAATGTGCAGTGTGTTTCCCTTTTGTAACTTTATTGTGGAAAATACCTTATTTGCAGCACTGCTGAGCGCTCACGTGACCCACCGGAGCTCCTTTCCTCTCCTCCTGGCTGATGTCAGCTGTTTTTTTTTTCAATAAAACTTTATTAAGCCCCTACCCACTGCAGTACTCAGTGGGGCTGACGTCATTGGGGAGCTTGGCACCTCCCTCTGCAGTATTTGGAGTAGGGAAGAAGAGCTCCAGCGGGTCACGTGAGCGGCAAGCGGCACTGTAATTAAGGTATTTTCCACAATAATGTTACACAAGAAGACACACTGCACATGATATCATCTTTTTACAGAAAGGATTACATCATTTTATAAGGTCTTTAAACAAAGAATTATTTTTGGGATTACAGAATTTCACAATGCCGACTCCAGAGCTGACAGGGGGAGAAACTTTTTTGTACATACCACAAATAAATAAGACATCCCCTGAAAATAAGCCCTAGTGTGTTTTTTGTAGCAAGAATTAATATAGGGCCCGGTCTTATTTTCGGGGAAACACAGTAGGATACAGAGACATTTTCCAGCCTGCTGTACAATCTCCATGGACAGTATTGTACATTTACAGAAACCTTTTTAGAGGCATCCCTAAATATCTTATTCCCCTAGATGGTGTCACACCGAGCCTTGAGATTGTGGCAGAACGTGGCCATTTATCTCAATCTTGAATAAGATCATCAGTTACTGCAGAGCTAGTTTAAAACACACAAATTTTAGTAGAAGATCACTCTGCTATAAAACATTGACCATTTTTTGTAATATAGTGTCCCTTTAAGTTTGTGTTGAATTATTGCCTCTACCCCTTTCAAGAAATCTACTTCCGCCTGAATTAATACTCTTAAAATATCTGCAAATCTACCACAGTAGCTGCTTATGAAACAATAACACCTTTTATTTCACAGGGAATTAGGTAACCATTTACTTCAGCAGTCTGGCAGAGCACTTAAATCTGACAGTTTGTGCAAAATCCACTGCAAATGCCTAGAACTTCTGGAATTAAAAAGCCTGATCTTTAATGAAAGTGTTCTGTTTGTATGAATAGTAGGAGCCTCTAACTATAATAATGTGTACAGTAATTAATCCAAACATTGCTGTTTTCTTAAAGTGTTAAGTATGTCTCTGTTTACAATATTTAGAGGACAAAGTCACATTAAGATACAGTTCACACTGCTGCGACTTGGGAGCCGACATGTCAGACCCCAAGTCGCATGACATGTGAAATCCTATGTTAGTCAATGAGAGCTGTCGTAATTAGCACTACTGAAGTCGCTCAGACTTTAGAAAAAGTTCCTGTACTACCTCAAGGCAACTTCTATCCGTCTTGTGCCCATAGAAGTCGCCACTGAGTTGGATCCTCATCTATATTAAGGTGATTTGGATCCGATATTACAAGAAGATTACTCAGGCATTCCCTGAAAGTTGCTTCAACGTCACATCACAGTAGTATTCAAAAGTCACATCAAGTCACCAGCAAACCGCCAAGAAGTCGCCTGGCAAAGTCGCAACAGAAGTTGTGTGACTTTCAGGTTGCAATAGTGTGAACTGAGCCTAAAGGATAACTGTAAGTATTAAAAAAGAAAAAAATAATAACAACAAGGCAACACACCTGTAATTAAATCAGTTCTGCTAGAGCCCTAGTGCACAACCAGCAGTTCAATGGTGGGGTGTGCTGAGTGTACAGAGATAAATGAAGGAGTGTGTTTAGGATATAGAGGTGGATGGTGGGGTGTTCTGAGTGCCTAGATGTTCATGGTCAGGTGTGCCGAGATCTGCTGAGTGTATTGTTTTATTGTATCGTTACAGTAGATTGTTTCAAGAAAGGTCTGGATTATTTCCTAGATACACATAACATAACTGGATAATAATATTTATAGGTAAAGTTGATGCAGCGAATATCTGATTGCCTCTTGGGGAATCCGAAAATTATTTTTCCTCCACTGGAGCAAATTGGATCATGCTTTATTTTATTTTTTATTTTTTTGCATTCTTCTGGATCAACTGTGGGTATAGGATTGTGTATAAAGGATTATATAACATTTGTGTTCCCTTCTATTGGTTGAACTATATGGACTTATGTGTTTGTATAACAAGACTAACTATAACTATGTAACTATGTACTGTACATGGAGAGGTTTGTGTGAGTGTATTTTTATGTATGGTTGGGTGTGCTGAGTGTATAGATGTGCATAGTGGGGTGTGGTGAGTGTATAGGGGTGAAAGGTTGGGTGTACTGAGTGTATAGCGGTACGTGGTGGGGTGTGCTAAGTGTATGAAGGTACGTGGTGGGGTGTGCTAAGTGTATGGGGGTACATGGTAGGGTGTGCTGAGTGTATGGAGGTGCATGGTAGGGTGTGCTGTATGTATCAAGGTGCATTGTGGGGTGTGCCGAGTGTATCATGGAGCATGGAGGGGTGTGCTGAATGTATTATGGAGCATTCAGGGGTATGCTGAGTGTATCATGGAGCATTTAGGGGTGTGCTGAGAGTATAATGGAGCATGGAGTTGTGTGCTGAGTGTATAGAAGTGCATAGTGAAGTGTGCTGAGTGTATAATAGTGCATAGTGGAGTGTTATGAGTGTATAGAGGTTGCACGATGGGGTATGGTGAGTGTAAAGGGGTGAACAGTGGGGTGTGTTATGTGTATAGGGGTGCATGATGTGGTGTGCTGAGTGTACAGGGGTGCATAATGGCGTGTTTTGAGTATATAGGGGTGAATGGTAAGATGTGCCGAGTGTAATGGGAGAATGGTGAGGTGTCCTTTTCATGCTCTCCAAGACTAATGCCGCGTACACACGATGGTTTTTCAGGTTCTAAAAAATGAAGTTTTTAAGTTTTTTTCAACCCGATCATTAAAACGGCCTTGCCTACACACGATCGTGAAAAAAAAAATGCTCTAGCAAAGCGCGGTGACGTACAACACGTACGACGGCACTATAAAGGGGAAGTTCCATTCGGATGACGCCACCCTTGGGGCTGCTTTTGCTGATTTTGTGTTAGTAAAAGACGATTCGCGCTTTTCAGTCTGTTACTGCATGATGAATGTGCTTACTCCATTACGAATGCTAGTTTTAACAGAACGAGCGCTCCCGTCTCATAAACTTGCTTCTGAGCATGCACGTTTTTTTCACGTCATTAAATCCCACACACGATCATTTTTTACAACCTTAAAAACGACAACGTTAAAAACGTTGTGAAAAAATAGAGCATGTTCGAAATTTTAATGGCCATTTTTTAGATCGTGAAAAATGCTCTGGAGCCCACACACGATCGTTTTTAATGACATAAAAAAAATGTAATTTTTAAGAACCCGAAAAAGACTGGGAGGGAATTTTGGCATCAATGGACACAGAACAGAAATGGAAATTCTTCAAAAAGACTGTCTGCAAACTCACTGCAAAGTATATTCCCATGGACAATACGTTTTAAAAGGCTAAAAATAAAACCTATGTGGCATACCACTAAAGGTAAAATGGATATAAATAATAAGAAAAGAACATTAAAAAAAAAAAAAAAATGAAGAAACTATTATTGTTTAAATGTTACAAAGAATATAACAGGATATGTAAAAAGGAAATCAAGGATGCAAAAATTCAAAACGAATGACAGATTGCAAAAGATAGTAGGACAAACCCCCCAAAAAATCTTCAAATATATTAATAGTAAAAAGGTGAAGTCTGAGCATGTAGGCCCCTTACAAAATAATCTAGAGTGGGTGACTGGGGACAAAGAGAAGGCTAATTTATTAAATGATTTCTTCAGCTCTGTGTATACATTGGAGCATGGGGAAGCTCATGTCCATGATGGGGGTGGTACTGGCACAGCCCCAAATGATACACAATGGCTCAAAAGTGATATGGTCCAGAAATATTTAGACAGAATAAAGGTGGACCAGAGGGCATCCACCCACGGAACCTAAAATAATTGAGCTCTGTCATTTCAAAGCCACTGTATCTAATATTTAGGGACTCGTTAATGACTGGAATGGTACTACTGGATTGGCGCAGGGCCAATGTGGTGACTATATTTAAAAAGGGATCAAAGTATTTACCAAGTAACTATAGACCTGTTAGTTTAACTTCTATAGTCGGGAAGATATTGGAGAGTTTAATAAAAGACCACATAGACAAGTTCTTGCTGGAAAAAAATATTTTAAGCAACAGACAGCATGGATTCATGAAAGACAGAAGTTGTCAAACACACCTGATTTCTTTTTATGAAGTGGTAAGTGAAATCATGGACAGAGGGGTGGCTGCAGACGTGGTATACCTGATTTTTGCAAAAGCGTTTGACACACACAGCTAATGTGTAAGGCAGGGGTGCCCAACAAGTGGCCCGGGGGCCACATGTGGCCCGCGGAGCCCTCTGATGTGGCCCGTGACCTGCTGCTCTGGGATGGAATAGAATACTGTTATTAAAGGTACGTTTATTGATAAAATCACAGTGTATATATGGGCATATCTGTTCTGCAGTGGTTACTGGGCTGCTTTTAAACTGATCCGCAGGTGCAGAGCGGTGGACCTGCGGGTTACCTGCACTGAGCTATAGACTATAGGATATAATAGAAGTCTGAATGGCAAAGTGCAGCTAACCTGAAGAAAAGCCACAGGTCAACTGAGCTGCACCCGTGATGCGGGTAAACAACAGCGCATCAGTGTGAAAGCAGCCTTAGGCCCCTTTCACATGGTCAGTCCAACCCAGTCGGACCCTCTATTCACCTCTAAGGAGTGGCAGATGTAAATGGACTTGTGTCTGTTTACAAATACCTACTTCCAATCCGATCCGCAAAAAAAAAAAAAAAAGAATGGGTTCTATAGAGTAGAGAGGGCTGCCATCCACCCGCTCCACTCATTGTGGCCCGCTACCGGTTACCAAGTCGCTTAAGTGGCCCTCACTCTTCAAAAGGTTGGGCACCCCTGGTGTAAGGTAAAGTCTACAAGGTTGGAAAGATCAGTTTGTAAATGGATAGAAAACTGTCTAAAAGACAGAATTCAGAGAGTCGTGGTTAATGATTCTTACTCCTAATGGTCAAAGGCTATCTATGGTGTACCCCAAGGTTCAGTGTTGGGACCCTTACTTTTTAATATCTTTATAAATTATATAGAGTCTGGGAATGAAAGTACCATTTCTGTATTTGCAGATGACACCAAGCTATGCAGTGGAATAACGTCCTTACAGGATGTCTCCAATTTACAAGTCGACCTCAATGCTCTGTCTAATTGGGCAACTAAGTGGAAAATGAGGTTTAATGTTGATAAATGTAAAGTTATGCACCTGGGGGTTAAGAATATGCATGCATCATACATATAAGGAGGAGTTCAACTGGGGGAATCTATAGTGGAGAAGGATCTGGGGGTTTTAGTTGATCATAAGCTCAATAATAACATGCAATGCCAAGCTGTGGTTTCCAAAGCGAGCAAAGGCCTTTCTTGTATTAAGAGAGGTATGGACTCCAGAGAGAGAGATATCATTTTGCCCCTGTACAAATCATTAGTAATAAGTCACCTGGAATATGCAGTTCAGTTTTGGCCACCTGTTCTCAAAAAGGACATTGGGAAATAAAAAATGTGGCACCTACTCCAATAAACACGTCACATAAATATACTGTAAATAAAATTAAGAAATAAAATGAATACTAAATACTTCACTGGTGCTTACAAAATAAAACTTATGCAATTAATTTAGCCATATAAAGTGCAAAGTGCTGCATACAAAGGTAAAGTATGCAATAGCTTCTAGTGTTACCAACCCTACTGTGGGTTAATATCGCAATTCCTGTGCTGTAAATTCAGTGCAAAATAAATAATGTGGCAAAAAGCAGCAATTCCTGATGAAGCTCATATGGAGATTGATACCACATTCCCAGTGCTGTCAGTCCAACCACACAAGTGCTAGTAGAAAGTGCCCACAACTGCACTATATTGAGTTTCTATGAAAATGTCCAACACTTACATATTTCCTAATCCATGTGATTCAACCTTTCTGTGTTTACAATGCCATGCTCCACCCTTGTACAAAAATGACTGCTCACCTTCAATATAGACCTATACTTTTATATAGGTGTATTTTGGCTTGATGGCTATTCCCCTTATATGCTTCTACTCTTGTGTATATACACCATATACTTCCACTCTTCACTCCTCTCCACAGTATATCCAGCAATAATAATCAGAGATCCCTGAAAAAGTCACGTGAGCAGTAATGCGATGCTCCGGACGGAGCCAGGTGACATCACTTCCGGAATATTCATCTTATTTATATATTTGAAGACACATAGATTCAATGTAAGCAGCTGCTTGATCCCTACTTTTAATTATACATTTAATTAACAACTTAACCACTTCAGCCCCAGAAGAATTGGCTGCTGAATGACCGGCCATTTTTTGGGATTCGGGACTGCGACGCTTTAACTGACAATTGTGCGGTCGTTCAACGCTGTACCCAAACAAAATTTACGTCCTTTTTTTACCCACAAATTTCTTTTAGTGGTATTTGATCATCTCTGCGATTTTTATTTTTTGCGCTATTAAACAAAAAAGAGCATACATTTTGGAAAAAAACACAATATTTTGTAAATTTTGATATAGTAAGTATCCCCATAAAAAAAAAAAAAAGCTAATTTCTCAGTTTAGGCCGATATGTATTCTTCTACATATTTTTGGTAATAAAAATCACTATAAGCATATATTGATTGGTTTACGCAAAAGTTATAGCGTCTACAAAATAGGGGATAGATTTATGGCAATTTTTTTATAATTTATTTTTATTAGTGATGGCAGCGATCTGCGATTTTTATCATGACTGCGACATTATGGCGGACACATCAGACACTTTTGATGCTATTTTGTCATTTATTGAGCAATCAGTGCTATAAAAATGCACTGATTACTGTGTAAGTGACACTGGCAGGGAAGGGGTTAAACACTAGGGGGCGATGAAGGGGTTAAGTGTGTCCTAGGCAGTGATTTTAACTGTGGGGGGGCTGGGCTACAAGTGACACGACAGTGATCACTGCTCCCGATGACAGGGAGTAGTAGATAACTGTCCTGTCACTAGGCAGAACAGGAAAATGCCTTGTTTACAAAGGCATCTCCCCGTTCTGCCTCACGGTGACACGATTGCGGGCCGCCGGCGAACATCGAGTTTGCGGGGCCCACGGGCACAGTAACGTAGATTGCGGCGGGGCACGCCTGCCATGTAGCTACTTAAAGGGAGCGTACAGGTATGCCCATTTGCCCACCGCTGCCATTCTGCTGATGTATATCGGCGTGCATCGGTCGGCAAGTGGTTAAAGTGGTAGCGCATAGGATCTCTCTTGTATAGATACTTAAATTGACCTTTAATTCTTCCCTGTATCCCGCAAAGCATTCTAGGAGCTACAAATAAACACATGTTAGCAGGACACAGGTTGTCTATGAAAGACCTAGTCTAGTCCTGCAGTCGGTATTTCAAGGCAGGAATGTGCACATGATCCATGTTTGCCTGTTTGGAAAACTTGACTTCCCCTGATGAATTGCACAAAAATGTAGAAAACATGAAAAAGTGAGTCATTTAGATATCTATCCATCAAATAAACTCCTGAGTAATATCTGACCTTAATTTCTTTTGGCGAAGACTGAGACCAGACTGGCTGATCACCAAACTCGGAGTTAAGAATTCTGACATCAGGGTTACAGATGTTCATAAATATCACCAAATGTTTGGAAAACCACAATGCTGAAAATCAATGACAATAAGAGACAAGCTAATCAGTTTGATCCTGTCTTTAATTACCGGGCTAGATTTTTCTCTGTCTGTTTGGACTATTAATCCAAATCTGACTTGTTTTGACTGCCCCAGTTGTACGTGTGCATAAACAAGGTTTGAAGTCCATGTAAGAAAACAGATTAAAGTGTTGGGAAGAGAGAATAGCAATTTTCGGCTTTGAAAAATAAACAGAGATTTCACCAGTAATGATGTCGACGATTTGGCCGAGGGCTAAGCCGGTTCGGAGATGGGAAAAACGTGTCTTAAAACAGGACCATGTCGTGTTCTTAGAAATGTTTTCATAATTGGATCTGCTGCTCCTTGGAGAAATGCACAGCATGTAGCACGGGGCAACACAAGAAAACGACACCCTTGTCTAGTTCTATTTATTCAAGCTCCCGGCCAGTAAAATCCAAAAGTCAGGTTATGTCTGGAAACCCTCAGGTGGTTTGTGTCTGGTTCAGCTTCAGTAAATAATAAAGCAGTATCCCAGAAATGACAGTAATGCTACCCATGGTTGCAGGGTAAATTAAAGCTGGACTCCAGACAGATGAGTGAGTGAGTGAGAAACTTGTATAGCGCGACACATGCGAACTGAATCGCCTCGGGGCGCAGATACGTATAAAAGACACATTAATGATGATTTGTATTAATAAATCATTACATGTATTTTTTTTATGCAACCAAAGTAAGTAATTTAATAAGACTTAAGCCTCGTACACACGCACGGTTTTCTCGGCCAAAAACAGCAGGAAAACTGCTGGCAGAGCTTTTTGCCGAGAAAACCGTGCGTGTGTATGGTTTCTCGGCCAGAAAACTGCCTGGAATCTCAATGAGAAAAATAGAGAACCTGCTCTCTATTTTCTCGTCGTGATTCTCAGCAGTGTTATCCTGCCGAGAAACCCGAGCGTCTGTATACTTACCTGCCTCCATGGAAACCTGCACATGCTCGATGAGATTTTGGCGCATGCGCGGTAGCTTCCAAGATACAATAGACAGCACACAGTGCTGTCCACAGTATGAAAACATGAAGTGTTAGCGTTGTGTCGCTTCAAAATTGAAACCTCATGTTGAGTCAGGAGGTGTTTGAAGCCTTTTCAACGCATCCCATTGAAGTCTATCGTAACACTTCGCAAATGCTCTGGCAGGCAGTTGTGGTGCCATTACAGGGTGTTAAAGTAGTTGTAAAGCACAGTTCAGGAGATATTCACTGTATCCGCAACATCGGCACATGTGCACTAAAGAAACGGTCCGCTCGAGGCGTTTCTTCAGTATCCGTGCCCTGACCTGCGGCTCCCACACACATGTGGGGGAATGACGTCATCATGGCTCTGGCCAATCACAGCGTCAGAGCCCACGAACTGGAAATAACTTTGGGAGACATGTCACTGGTCACAGCTCATTATGCCTTTGTCTTGCATGTTTGTTTTGTTTTTTTGAGTTTACAACCACTTTAAGATTAGTTAATTTACTGTAATGGAATAGGCAGTTGTGGAGCAGTTTTTATTGTGCCTTAATGTTCATCAAATGCTTCAAAACTGCCCATAGTGCGCCTAGTGTATTGCTCATCTGTAACTGTGTGATGGGGCTGTGTAAATATCAGAACATAAAGTGGTTGTAAACCTCAGACATGAAATGTGAACAACGCATATCCCTCTATAGCAGGGATACTCAACCTTCTAGTGCCGTGACCCCTTGATAAAATTTCCCATGTTGTGGGGACCCCTAACAGTAAAAAATTATTTTTGTAGCGTGGGTTGTCAGCACCCAAGGCAAGACAAGTAATTTGTGCCTCTAACCCACAGACATTTAGCGCTCCCTGAGTTCCTTTCCACTCGTACATTATTAAAACCTCTTATTATTTTAGGATGTACCACTCTTTGTTCTCCTTTCTTTCCCTTGTATCTCTCACTATTTTCATTTCTTGTTTCCCCCTCCCCCATCCCTCTCTCTCTAGCCATCTTTCTTGTTCTTTCTCTTATTCTTTCCTTCCCCTCTTTTCCTTTCCTTTCAATGTATTCTCTATTTGTATTCCTTCTCTTACTCCTTGGTGGGGTGGGGGCAGAATAGGATGAGCGGCAGTGCTGGCGGGGAGTTAGGATGAGTGGCAGTACTGGTGGGGGGAGGGATCAGTGGCAGTGCTGGGGGGAGTTCTGATCAGCCAACTTAGGTGCTCTTGATCAAGGTCACCTGCTAATCTGAGAACTGTAGTGGGGACTTTTAATGGCAACTCTAATCACAGCCTGGTAGTGTTACTCACTGTGTCTCCAGCTAAGTGGTGTCTCGCAGCAGTGACACCTATGCCAAAATCAGAATATAGGGTCTCCTCCAGCTCCTCCCACTTCACATTCCTCACCAGTCAGCTAACCTCTAGTCCCCCCCCCACCCATGCGGTGAATTAAATGGAGCGGCTGCGAAGAGGAGTGGGCGGCCACGGGCTCCAGGAACAGCCCAGCTGAGTGGCCACAGGCTCCAGGGACAGCCCTTCTGGGCAGCCGCAAAAAGACTGGGAGAGCGGTGTGGGCTTCAGGAACAGCCCAGGATTTAGTGACCCCTGGAAAATTTTAATTTGACCCCCGGGTTGAGAACCACTGGCCTAAGCTATAAGATTGCCATAACCCTAAAACTGAGCTGCAGCACGATGGCCAAGACCATACAGCCGTTTAACAGGACAGGTTCCACTCAGAACAGGCCTCGCTTGAGTGCATGTGCTCAGCATCATATCCAGAGGTTGGCTTTGGGAAATAGACACTGCCAGCACCCCAGCCATTCAGTGCTCAGACCATACGCCGCACACTGCATCAAATTGGTCTGCATGGCTATCGTTCCAGAAGGAAGCCTCTTCTAAAGATGATGCACAAGAAAGCCCTCAAACAGTTTGCTGAAGAATAGCAGACTAAGGACATGGGTTACTGGAGACCTGTGGCCTGATGAGACCAAGATAAACTTATTTGGTTCAGATGGTGTTAAGCATGTGTGGCAGCAACCAGGTGAGGAGTACAAAGACAAGTGTGTCTTGCATATAGTCAAGCATGGTGGTGGGAGTGTCATGGTCTGGGGCTGCTTGAGTGCTGCCACCACTGGGGAGCTACAGTTCATTTAGGGAACCATGAATGCCAACATGTAATGTGACATACTAAAGCAGAGCATGATCCCCTCCCTTTGGAAACTGGACCGCAGGGCAGTATTCCAACATGATAACGACCCCAAACACAACTCCAAGAAGACCACTACCTTGCTAAAGAAGCTAAGGGTAAAGGTGATGGACTGACCAAGCATCTCTCCAGACCTAAACCCTATTGAGGATCTCTGGGTCATCCTCAAATGGAAGATGGAGGAGCACAAGGTCTCTAACATCCACCCGCTCGGTGATGTTGTCATGGAGGAGTGGAAGAGGACTCCAAAGGCAACCTGTGAAGCTCTGGTGAACTTCATGCCCAAGAAGGTTAGGCAGTGCTGGAAAATAATGGTGGCCACACAAAAATTGACACTTTGGGCCAAATTTGGAAATTTTCACTTAGGGGTGTACTCACTTTTTTTTGCCAGCAGTTTAGACATTAACGGCCAGGGCTGGACTAGGACATAAATTTGGCCTAGGACTTCATCCAGACTGGTCCACTTTGACAGGTCTCTCCCATGGCGGCTGGACAACTCCCGCACCCCCCCCCCTCCGGCCACCCAAGCCCCCTCTCCCCCTTCACTAGCCACTAGCCGTTCTACTTTATTAGAGTAGAACGGCTGGTACTGGTATTCTTATAGGCAGTACCAGTGTGAAAACTAGACATTATTTCACCCGGGGCAAAGAATCAGTTTGGTGCCCCCCCTTATGGGACAAGATTAGGCAGAAGTGAGAAACTCCCAGGCTATAGCTGTTGAGTCAGCTGTCTGTCCCCTCCCCCCATGCTCCTCTGTCGTCGTCCCTGCTCCTCCCCCTGCTTCTTTGTTCCCCCCAGGTGAGCGCTGCGGGGAGGGAGAGACAGAGGAGCGGAGGGACGCGGCATTCGCGCTGTCACTTAAGTCGGCCCACTGAGCAATCGGCCCACTGGGAAACTCCCTGTAGTCCCAATGGCCAGTCCATCCCTGTTAACGGCTGTGTGTTGAGTTATTTTGAGGGGACAGAAAATGTACACTGATATACAAGCTGCACACTCACTAATTTACATTGCAGCAAAGTGTAATTTCTTCAGTGTTGAAAAGATATAATGAAATATTTACAAAAATGTGAGGGGAGTCCTCACTTTTGTGAGATACTGTAAATTTATATATATATATATATATATATATATATATATATATATATATATATATATATATATATATAATCTATATAGTTATCGAGGTGTTATTATTCAGGCAGAATTTTACAGTGATGTCTAATGTAGCTTTGTATCCTAGGTGGCAATGGTTTCTCAAAATATACTGGCCATAGTCCCAACACTGGACTGGATCAAAGTCCAAGCGAAATGCTCTGATCCAATTTCCACTGGCGCATGGAAATATAGAACATCTTACTAGAGGCTTACAGAAGATTAAGGTCCATGAAATCTCATAATTGGGCTTTTCTAAAATATAAAACAGAAGAAAAATGTGGATGGAATTCCAGTAACAAAACATACTGATATTAATACAGCAATAATTTTTATGGTAAGTTGTGAACCTAAAATAAAGAAATGATTGTCCTAGTTGGCCAACTCATGCACCTGGAAGACACGAAGATCATGAGACAGCGTCCCACCAGCGTAAATAAGATTTTATTATGGCAACTCTGTCTAATGGAGAACAGCACTGAAAGTTGGAACAATGACTTGGTGAGCATCCACATTCCGATACATCAACCAACTGTCAGAAAACACACCCTCAGCCCGAGTAACAATTCTTGATTTAGTATGTGGTAGGCTTAGTTAAGATATATATTAAAAATAAAAAAAGCTAGGCTGCATTATTCACCAACCCCTGTTGTAAGCTTCAGCCAAATTAGTTTTATTTTTTTTCTCTTCCACCCATATAGTTGGATTAGAACATTTTGGACTCCCACTGACATTTTCTAAATAAACCTGTAGCTGTGTTTAGTACACTGATGCCTCATACACACGACCAATTTTCACGACAAGAAAACTGCCATTTTTTATATTGGTTGAGAAAACCGGTCGTGTGTATGCACCCTAGCAGTTTTCTCCATGAAAAAACTGCCCGTAAAAAAAAATTGAAACCAGCTCTCTTTTTTCTCGTCGTGTTTCACGTCAGTCTTTTTCTCGTCACGACAAACGCTTGTGTGCATGCTTTTCCGAGGGGAAAAAAAACGTGCGCGCTCAAAATCAAGTATGAGACGGGTGCGCTCGTTCTGGTAAAGCCAGCGTTCGTAATGGAGATAGCACATTTGTCACGCTGTACCAGACTGAAAAGCACAAGGCTGAAAAGCGCGAATCGTCTCTCACCAAACTTTCACTAACACGAGGATCAGCAAAAACAGCCCAAATGGTGGCGCCGTTTGAAAAGAACTTCCCCTTTATAGTCCCGTCATACGCGTTGTACGTCACAGCGCTTTGGTCAGACAGTTTTTTGCATGAACGTGTGTATTCAAGTCAGGCTGGAGAGGAATCACGTTGTGAAAAACAATGGGTTTTTGAACGTCAGGAAAAACGGCCGTGTGTACGCAGCATCACAGTTTAAGGGAATTATTAAGCTGCTTACAAACCTAACAAAGGAGTGACAGTGCAAGTTTGTCTGATGGCTGATTAACAAAAACAGAGTAGGCTTGGCCTGCCAGAATGCACATGTATGCAAGTCAAATCAGGAAAAGGGAGCAGAACCAAATACATCCAGTGACAATTCTCCAACGTCCGTACTGTGAGTGCAGATCACCACAGTGATACACCTCCAGGGGATTGATTGAAGAACTGGAGAGGTGGTGAGTATTATAGCAAAAGCTGCTTTATTTTGCTTTCACAGGTACTGACCTATACAATTTCCATATCATTTTTAAAAAGCTTTTAAGTAAAGTCTTCTTGGTTTCTTGGTTTACCTTTCAGCAATGTTCTAACCTGGCAATGGGTGAGACGTGACTTTGACTTCCTGATTTACCGCGCTGAAAGGAGAGAAAATTTACGGTACAGCACAATAGAAAACACAGGGCATAGAGTACAAGTGGATGAGATTTTTGTTATGTGTTCTGGCTCTTCTGGACAACTGTTGCAAGGGCAAAATGAGAAATTGTGCACCTATGAAAAACAATACAAATCCAATAGAAATTCCCAGATCTCAAGAATTAGGGCAAAAGCTTGGCTTGGTCAACTAAAGCAACAACTACATGAAACAGGGAAGAACCCGCCTGTCAGACTCCTCATGTACATTTTCTGGTTTTATCTTTAGTGTTGGTTGGAGTGCAACCAGTGGCACAAGGGCGCTGCCCCCCTATTCCATGCGCCTAACCCCTAATCTACATGCAGGGCGCTGGACGCATTGATTTCAATGGGGTTTTTGTTCTTGAAGCACATGATTAGAGCCTGAGGCTCTAATTGGCTTCAAAAAAGGATGGGCTCGAGACGCAGAGCTCTGCGCCCTGACACCACCCAGTTGTCTGACAATAGCGAATTAATATTCGCTATTGTTTTCCTTATTCTCCTCCCAGGCTAATCAGGAAGCGGGTCCTGAGACCCGATTGGCCAAGGAGTCTTAGGACTCCCGGTCAATCGGGTCTCAGGACCCGATTTCTGTTCGGGCTAGGAGGAGAAGCATTGGCCCCGGCTCTTTCCTTGGCAAGCTCGAGTGAAGAACAGCAGCCCTACCCCGGATACTCGTCATCTGCCTCTTAAGGTAAGGCCTCTAATCGCCACCTTCCCATCCATCTCCTGTGGGGGGGATCACCACTTTCCTGTCCCGCACGGGGGGAGGGGGGTTAGGATTGGATTTGTGGCCCCTTTCTGAGCTCTTTTTAGATGTGCTCCAGTTCATGGGGTGATCTTGTCCTTCCAGCCACCTGGCAGCCCCTCAAGTGCCGGGATCCGAGCAGCAGGGACAGAGCCTAATCAGCAGCCTGATAATTGCCAGTACTCTTCTCCACTCTCCTCTCCATTCCTTCCCATGTTAAATAGTATTAGTACTGCATCCTACACCCCTTTTATACTGGAACCACAAATATTTGCCACTGACAGCTAACTGTAAAATTGCAGCAACTTTCCTTTTATTAAATTTTGCAGTGCAGACAGTTTGGAGTTCAGCAATGCCCTATACTGGCCAATTTATTAACTAGATGCAAGTATTCGGGGTGCTTTATAATAAAGGGGATCACCGTCTTCCCACCCATCTCCCACAGGGTCGATCCAGTGTCGCCATAGAAAAAAAAAAGACTATTTTACTATGCTTCTTCTGTAAAAAGACGCATGAATGAGACTTGCTTAACTATGTCCAACCTGAATCAATCTAAGTAAATAAATCCATCATAGAGCAAAATAAATATATCTGCAAAAACACATCACGTGTTCAGAAAGTTAAGGTGCAAAATAAATTTGTAAACAACTCAATCTGCAGGGATTACACAAAAAATGTGTAATCAAAAGTCCCTATACTTCATAAAGTCCATGAGATCAAACCACTGTCTACAACAATAGCGCAGAAAATCCAAATAGCTGACTTTCACCACACAATGAAAAAGAGTGCAAAAACAATTAGTAGTGAAAATTCACCAATGGTTCTTCACCTCACACAAGTTTTTGTCTCACACACAGGCTCCCAGCGGTCATGGGGTAGTACAGGGTGATGTCACTCAAGGCTTGGGCGGAAACTTGAGTGATGTCACCCTGTTCTAGATTTTATTTTGCACCATCACTTTCTGAACACTTGATGTGTTCTTTTTTTCAGATATATTTATTTTGCATGATAGATTTATATGATAGATATTTTTATTTAAATTGATTCATTTATTTTCATATTGAACAGACTTTGATTAAGCACCTAGTGTTTTTATATATCCACACATTATTTGTGATAACAGTGACCGCAGATTAATCCATTTAATCGATTTTATTCATCACATTTCTGTAGCGTGTATTTATTTTTATCTATGTCCAACCTGGACCTTTATTATTGGTCAAAATAAGTAAGGTTTTATTAATTAGTATTAGTACTGTGTGAAGTGTCCACATCACAATATGAAAGACGTCAATAAAAGATCTTCGCAGTACAATGCCAGGTTTGCATATGTTGTCTGGGCCCCTGTAAAAAAAAAAAAAAAAAAGTATACTTATCCCTGTCTTCTGCCTAGCTGGGTATGAGAGCTTCCTTTTGAGAAGATTATTGGGAAATACAGTCCACTGCAAGAGTATCTAGCTAGATTTAAGCTGCTATGTATTCCCCAGGTCCTAGCCAGATACAGAGTGATGTCACCCTAGCCTAGACGGGGTAGGCGAGTATGAATCTACTACAGTATATACAGACCTTGCATTTTACTGCAAGGGCTCCTGTAAATGTTCAGGAAGTTCTCCCCTTGTTTGCACAATAAGTGCAGTTTCGTATTGCATCCAGCCAATACAAGAGTTAATATTTCACATGGTCTTGATTTCTTAAAGTAAATGTTTCAAATTCAGTAAACATTCCATGGACAGATCATTAATGCATTTCCAAGCCTTCTACAATTAAATTTGTTAATGTTTTTAGAATCTCTCATTATTTGATCTCTAATCCCTAGATTATCCAAACACATATGAAATACTAACAGACTCTAAACAACTTAGAATGCTAAACATATACTGTATGTCCAATAGGATAAAGCGACCATAAGGGAAAACCAGTGGGGGGGGGGGGCAGATGGTCAACATTTAAGCAGGCCATATATGGTGTGATTTTCTTTCCTACATCCACAGGTTGGAGGAAAGAAACACAGTCTGTTGATGGGGGAATCCCTCCCGTTGAGCTATTGCATTCTCCCGGCGGAGGAAGCCGTCCCTGCTGGGAAAACACACAGTAGTTATTGCTAGCGGCTTTAGCCGCTGGCAACAATCACATAAAACTCCGACAGGCTTGTTGTATCCAAGCTGATCAAGCGATCAACTTGGGTACAATCGACCTGCCCATACATGTTTCAAATCTTGTCCAGTTCCCATCTTAACCATCTGAGATTCGTACCATTTATGGCCCGGCTTTAGCAAAAACAATTAAAAAAGAAAAAAGGGGGATGGTCGGTGGGTGTGTTCTACTAGATCAAATGCCACATCCAATATAAGTTACAAAAAAGAAATGGATTCCCCTAAGTGGACTTTAAAAGCAAAGATCTAGAAAAAATGTATAATGCACAGTAATGTATTACATTTTTTTTATTTAAGCAACAAAGTTAAAAACATGAATTGGAATGTATACAAATCTGTATAAAGACACCAATGTTCAAGCATAGAAGTAGATGTCGTCTTTCTCCCCGACTCGTTTCAAAGTAAACAACTTTTTCTTCAGGGGTGTGTTTTTAGAAGACATAGGCGTATATCTACAACATTGTATACAATTTATATTGAGGTAAGTATTGTATATATATATATATATATATATATATATATATATATATATATATAAAACACATTATTTTATATATGACAGTTAAGTTACATATTATTTGTTGTAGACACTTACATGCATTGTTTGGTGTTAACAGAAAATCATTCCAAGTTTCGTCTTTGTAGTTAGAAGCAAAGAAGAAGGTAGTGTGCCTCAATGCTGAACATATGGATGGTGTAGAAAAATTATGGTCTGTTGAGGAGTACCTCCACCATCCATATGTTCAACATTGAGACACACTACCTTCCCATTCTATGCAATAGAACCGTTCTAATAGGAGCGACGCAAGTCGCTCCGACTTAAAAAAAGGTTCTTGTATGACTTTGGGGGCGGCTCGGGCGATTTGCATTGACTTCTATACAGAAGTCATTTTGCTAATCGCCTCTGAAGTCGTCTTCAGGACGACTTGCAGAGTCGCCCCCGAAGTCGTGCCGCCGCTGTGTGAACCGGCTCTTATGTTTTGTCACTGGATGGACTGTTTATCAATACATTACGGACTGTATGCATTCACTAATTGTAAGTCACATTGTTTTTTTCTATTTAAATATTTGTGCATCATATTTGTTTACACCGATATCAAGATTTATTTTGAATAGCGCAACACTTATTTTTGTTTGATTTAATAATTATATTTTATTTTGCACAAAAAGCTGTACTTGCAGGATATCTAACGGGATAAAACATTGGAAATGTGCATATATTGCAGAGATGTACTGCCTTTTTATTTTTGCCCTGACATACATTTCAAGGATTTTCACTTTTTACTAAAAAGGGCAGGGCGACGGACAACTAGTGGTAGGAAGTAGTAAAATGTGTCAGAGAACAAAGAAAAATGGGCAACTGTTAAAGTACCCTCATGGGTTTAGCTGGGCAGGTGTTATTTTTGCAAGAGGTCATGCATATAGGTGGGGTAACACGATTGTAAAACTGAGGCCAAACCATTTGCACATATCTCCTCTTCAAAACTATATCTACCACTGCAACTTAGCAATCACCATAATTTTATTTTTTTAAAGCAATTTTAAAATTGCTCTTAACAAATGGATACATCTCATACACAATGATATCATCCAGCGATCAACAACCCAACAAAATAAATGCATTCCTAAAAATATGTCATCTCTGAAGAATAGAGCACTTTGCATGCCGCCATGTATTGGTATGCAGAGCATGGCTCTCTCTCTACCAGTATGATACAATAAATCAGCACTAAGCTCTCTGCCCGCTCCACTCAGGTCTTTCATTTCCCCTTGTCCTGCAGTTATAAAGGAACCATATCAAGTGACAAAGCAGTGGGCACAATTCTTCTCATTAATTGGTTTCATAGGAGTCACTAACAACTTATAGACAGAAGAAACTCTCTTCTATTAGAGTCTACGCTGCTTTTTTGGGGGTTTTAGTTAGTGGGGTCTGATCTGGGCACAGAGAAGCATGGTGCTGTATGGATGCCAGGAAAAACTTGACAAAATCACAAAATCCCTTTAGTATTATTTTTCTCATGAAAACAAATCTAGAAGTGATGAGCTGCCAAAATAAGAAAGTAACATTATTTCTGCAAGCAACTGACATTCCAATGACAATACCAACATTTCTGAAAAATATAAATGATAGAGGAAATAAAAAATGTTTGACATTTTTCCTGTTATTAGTAAAGGTTTTAGACTGTTCCTATATTAAGGACTGTCCATGCAGACTGTGTAATGCCACTGAAAGTACAACAGGTTCCCAGTTTCTTTCTCCTCTTCTTCTAACATAATAAAATGCTTAACATAATAGGGTTACTTCTAATCAAACTTCCCAAAGAGGTCACTGAATGTACACTAAATGATGCTACTCAACAACTGGTGTTTCCCAGCTTCTGTGAATTCCCTCTAAAACCCATTACTTTTGATGATGTACCTCCAGGGCCAGACTATGCCCTGACAAAGACTGAAATTTAAACCACAAAAAAAACCTCAAACCATTTATTCATAAGTTCTTCCATTTATAGTCCATATAAAAAGATCATAGCAGTGTGATAAGTTGTGTAACCATAAAATGTCCATCCACAAATGGAAGCCTCCACAAGGGGATTAGAAGCAAAATCCAACAAGAGCTACAGAGTATAAAAGAGAAGAGAGGCTTCTGTATCTTCATTAAATGTAACCATATTGCTACACTTAGAGGCGCCTCTCTTCTCTGTGTGACGCTACTTGTATATCAAGACATCGCTTGTATATCAAGTCAAAATTAATTAAAAAAATGATGCTTGTCTTTCAAAATGCTCTCAAACCAAGTTACTCTCAAACCAAGATTTTACTGTATTTATAAAACAAAAAATACGTTCACAACATTACGTATCTCATACACGTACTGTACATAAATCTGTCAATGCACCTGTATTCAAACAATAGTATGAAAACAACACTACTTTTCACCACTGAAAAATATCAGCCAAACAGTTAAAAGATAAAGGTTAACTTTCTGCAGGCTAATGTTTTCCATGCTTTCAGTTAATATGATCAAACTCCCCTTCAATGCTTACATTTTCCTGCATGCTGGTAGGCAAGCAGCTCATGCAAAGCAGTGGTACTGTGCTGATTCACACAAATGTTGCAGCAGAATATAATTATGATGCTACTTCTGGCATGCTAGGGATTGTTGGTCCTTGGCTTTCATAGTGTAGCTTGAAAATGTCTCTTGCAGATGAATGGTAGGGTATGAGTTAATGATGCAGATAACAATAAGAGGTTTCCAGGATGCATATTTATTAAATACTATAATAATTTTTTTGTTTTAACAGCATATCCAAAGTTTTAGTCACTACTTTCTTATATGACAATATGGTCATAAATGTGTCACTGTTGTTGCATATGTAGAAGTTCTATTTAAGACTCCCGTGGTATGGTTTTTGTTGCTAATCTGGTATTTTCCAAAAGGGCAAGAGTGTGAGGTCCTGTGAGCTGCTCAGCTTCAGGTGACCTAGTTCCTACTAAACAGTAACCTTCACTACAGTCTATACACATTGCATCATGTTACCAGTACTGTAACCTGCTGCATCATATAAATTCTAACTAGTGACGATTAGTCTCAGAAGTGGCCATTCAATGGAAGAAATCAAGATGAATAAAATGGAGTCCAAACTAGGGCAATCTAAAGGTCTAAAGAGAAGGTTAGTGTAGAAGCACCCCTATATATTTAACTGCACTGGAACCTATATTTTTTAAACAAATGGATAGCAAACTTGAGACAAAAAGAATACACTCATGTATTTATAATGGCATTTGCCTTTTCCCGATGGTTAACATTGCTTTTAATGCATGAACTGTTTAGATGACCAGATGGCAGATGCATATTTACTGCTTTGGTTATAATACAGAATATTTTTTTTTTAAAGATTGGACATATTGTGCCCACAAACTTTTCTCCTAAATGCCCCTATTTTGTCATAGTGCATGATTTTTTATATAACCTCAATTTTAAGAATGTTGGGATGCTGTGTAAATGATACATCTCATAAACCCATATTTTATTCACAATAGAAAATAGAAAACATAACATGTTTAAACTGAGCTGACGGGATTTACGTTTTTAGGTAAGAAGCACAGCCATCATCC
This sequence comes from Rana temporaria, assembly GCF_905171775.1. Classification (NCBI taxonomy): domain Eukaryota; kingdom Metazoa; phylum Chordata; class Amphibia; order Anura; family Ranidae; genus Rana; species Rana temporaria. The sequence goes on along the minus strand of NC_053490.1, from coordinate 468,956,728 downwards.
ATCATTCCCCAATGTTTACATGTTGTAATATAATGTCTTTGTGTAGGTTGAATTGTATTTTTTACTGTTTCAGCCTATTCTCTGCAGTCAATGATTGTATTTTGATTAATTTCAGAAAAACTCTCCTGACGAAGCGACGACTGTCGCAAAACTAGTTGAGAATCCCTTTCGTGACCCCTACCTTCACCGTGATTCCCCTCAAGGGGTTTATCACTCTCGGTGACCTGTATGGTTTATCACGATACCTTGTATTGTTTATGTTGTTTTGATGTTCATCTTGTTTGATACCATGTCAATATTCTATCTACTCTGTGTGAGTTTACCTACTCAACTTTGTACCGCAATAGTCCTACCGCCCCTCTTTTTTTTGGTCTTTCGGGTGTTGGGGTCCAATAAGTCCTAAACTGAGAAAATTTACTGTTTTACGGGGAAAAAAACAGGTAATTTTGATATTGATGGCAGCAAAATGTCTCAAAAAAGTTGGGAACAGGCAACAAAAAGCTGGCAAACGTGGAACTATCAAGGATAAGCTGGAAGAGCATTTTGCGACTAATTAGGTCATTGGAATCTTAGAGAGTCGGAATGTCCCAGAAGTAAAGATGGCCAGAGGTTCACTAATTTGTAAAAAGCTTCATCTAAAAACTGAACAATTTCAGAAAACTGTTCGTCAACAGAAAATTGCAGACTTTAAATATATCATCATCTACATTACATAATATCCTCAAAAGATCCCAATAATCTGGAGAATTTTTTTAATACAAGGCACAAGGCCAAAATGCAATATTAGATGCCCGTGATCTTCAGGTCCTCAGACGGCACTGCATTAAAAACAGGCAATAATCTGTGATGAACATCACTGCATGGGCTCAGAAATACTTCCAAAAATTACTGTCTTTTAACTCAGTTTGCCGTGCCAGCCAAAAACACAAGGGAGGGCTCTATCATGCAAAGAATAAGCCACATGCTATGGAACATGATCCATAAATACCAAGTCCTCTCTGGGCCAAAGCTCATTTAAAATGGTCTACTGCAAAGCGGTAAAACTGATTTGTGTTCAGACAATTTGAAAATGTAACATTCTTTTTGGCAAATATGGGGAGGGGAGGGACCTTTTGGCTTGTTATCAGTGCTTAGTTCAAAAGCCTGCATATCTGATGGTATGGGGGTGCATTAGTATGTATTGAATGGGTAACTATACAAAAAGGCACCACCAATGCTGAAAGATATATCCAGAATTTAGAGCAGCATATGCTCCCATTCAGATAACTTATTTTTCAGGGAAGGCCTTGCATTTTTCAGCAGGACAATTCTAAATTGCATACTGCATCTATGACAACAGCCTGCCTTCATTGAAGAAGCGTCCAGGTGCTTAACTGGCCTGCCTGCAGTCCAGACTTTCCCCAAAAGATAATAACATTTTTACATCTTGAAATAAAAAATTCAACAAAGACCCAGGACTGTTGAGCAGTTAGAATTTTATATTAGGCAAAAATGGGACAACATTCCTCTCCCAAATCTCCAGCAACTAGTCTCCTCAGCTCCCAGACATTTACAGAGTGTTGATAACAGAAAAGGGGATGCTACAATGTGGAAAAACATAGCCCTGTCCACATTTTGTTTTCTGTTTCAAAATGACTTTATTTTTTTCAGAAAAATTTTACATTTTCTTATTTTAAACATTGGATATGTTTTTTAAAAAAAATTGTGAATCAAATTTTGGCACATAATCTTTTTAGGTTTTTTAGTTTTTTTAATTACTTTTGAGTGTGAGTGAGTGATAAACTTCTATATATATATATATATATATATATATATATATATATATATATATATATATATATATATATATATATATATCGCAGCATATGCGAACTGAATCGCCTCAGGGCGCTTAGTATCCATTCCTTACTGTATTTTTTCCTTCAGAATAGATGGGTTTTGAGTTTATTCCTGAAGGCCTGGTCATTCACCTCCATTCGGATGCTGGTTGGTAGCGCGTTCCACAGTCTTGGTTTCTTGGACTGCAAATCTTTGTTCTCCTATGGACTTGTATCTGGCCTTGGGTATCCGGAGTAGTTTTTCGTTGGTGGATCGGAGAACGCGATGGGGGTTGTGTCATTTTAATTTTTCGCATAAATATTGGGGGGCACTTCCTTGAACACACTTATGCGTCAGACAATGTGCCTTAAATGTAATTCGGTCTTTTACTGGCAACCAGTGAAGGGGTCTCAGGGAGGGCGAGATTGATTCCCAGGGTTTATTCCCAGTCACAAGTCGTGCCTCCGTATTTTAAACGACTTGTAGACGAGCGATTTGGTACTTTGGGAGTCCGAGGTAAAGGGCGTTTGCATAGTCGAGTCTGGAGTTGATTATGGTTCCCACCACGACTGCAGTGTCTTCTTTCAGGATGAACGGAATGAGTCTACGTAGCAGGCGCAGCAGATGATGGGATCCGGTGACTACTGAACTTATTTGTGCATCCATTGTCATGTGGGTGTCAAAAGTGACTCCGAGACTTTTGACTTTGGTGCTAGGGATGATGGTTTGTCCCAGAATGGGCGGGGTTGTCCATGTTGTTGCGGGAAGTCTCTTTCGGTTGGTGTGGAGCAGAAGAAGTTCTGTTTTTGAGCCATTGAGTTTAAGGTAACTCTTCGTCATCCAATTTTCTATCAAAGTAAGGCATTTCTCTAGTCCGAGATAATGGTCCTTTTTGTTGCTGATGCGAAAGTAGAGTTGGGTATCATCCACATAGGAGTGGTAGAGTAACTTCTGGTTACTGATGATTTAAAAAAGAGGGCGGAGATAGATGTTGAATAGTACGGGCGACAAGGCGGATCCCTGAAGGACTCCGCATGACACCGTGCGTTTTTTAGAAGTGAAAGGACCTAGTTTCACTATTTAAGATCGGTTTTCCAAGAAGGAGGAGAACCAGGGTAAATCCGAGTCTGAGACTCTAGCTACTTCAGCTAGGTGAGTCCGCAATAATTTGTGGTCTACAGTATCAAATCCTGTGCTTAGGTCCAACAGTACCAGAAGACAAGATTCTCCTTCGTCTGCTGCTTCGAGAGCGTCATCCCATATTTTGAGAAGTGCTGTTTCTGTTCCGTGACCAGGACGGAAACCCGATTGAAACGGATCAAGTAATTTGTGGGTGTCTAAATGATGTTGTATCTGTTGTACAACTGCTTTCTCCATTACCTTGGAGAAGATGTTTAGGCCTGTTATGGGTCGACGATGGTTTGGGTCTTTGGGGTCAAGGGTGTATTTTTTTAGAATTGGTTTGATTATGTCTTGTTTCAGCAAGGTCGGCACCATGCCTTCCTTGAATGATTGGTTTATGAGATGCGTGATAGCTGGTGCCACAATATCGGGACATTCTTTTAACAGTTTGGTGGGGATGATATCATTAGGCGCTGTGCTGTCTCGCAGAGTACTGATGATATTTTTGGTGGTGTCGATGGAGATAGGCTTTAGTGTGAATTTAGTTGATTGCAGCATATTTGTGTGGATATTAACTTTTTGATTTAAAGGGGAGTCGGTGGAGGTTCTATTTTGCTGAATAATTTCACAGATTTTTTCAATTTTGTTAATGAAATAATCCGATAATTTGTTGCAAAACTCTTGTGATTCACAATTCGGAACCTCTTTTCACATGGTTATTTTTTTTTCTTTCAATCAACAGTATAGTCACTCTCTCTACCGTAACACATATAGGGCTAGATTCAGAGACAGTTACGCAGGCATATCAGTAGATACGCCGTCATAACTCTGAATCTACGCCGTCGTAAATTTAAGCGTATTCTGGAAACCAGATACGCTTAAATTAGGCTAAGATACGAGCGGCGTAAGTCTCCTACGCCGTCGTATCTTAGGGTGCATATTTACGCTGGCCGCTAGGTGGCGCTTCCGTCGATTTCAGCGTAGAATATGCAAATGAGCTGGATACGCCGTTTCAGAAACGTACGTGCGCCCGGCGGATTTTTTTACGTCGTTTGCGTAAGGCTTTTTCCGGCGTAACATTACTCCTGCTATATGAGGCATAGCCAATATTAAGTATGGACGTTGTTCCCGCGTTGAATTTAGAAAATTTTACATCGTTTGCGTAAGTCTTTCGCGAATAGGGCTTTGCGTAAATTGTAAATTACGTTCACGTCGAAAGCATTGACTATTTGCGACGTGATTAGGAGCATGCGCACTGGGATAAGTTCACGGCCGGCGCATGCACCGTTCTTGAGAAACGTCATTTACGTGGGATCATGTTTTATTTACATAAAACACGCCCACCTCTTGACAATTTGAATTCGGCGCGCTTACGCCGGTAGATATACGCTACGCCGCCGCAACTTACGGAGCAAGTGCTTTGTGAATACTGCACTTGCCTCTCTAAATTGCGGCGGCGTAGCGTAAATAACATACGCTACGCCCGCACAAATTTACGTCCCCCTACCTGAATCTAGCCCATACAGTATGTATATATTGTGATATTGGGAGATTAGCTCAGTGTGGTAAATGCGCTTGTAGTAAGTCCATGTCAGTTAAACTGTGGTTAAGGGCTTTCTGGCCCACTTTTATTAGGCAAAACAGAAATAAAAGTTTATAATATTATTATAATACAGAATTTATATAGCACAATTCAATAAAATACAAGAGGATTAAGAATGCCCTGCTCAGAAGAGCTTACAATCTAACAGGGAGGGGCAGGTGGTACAAAACGTTGTCACTGTTGGGAATGAGCTGATGGAAATGGTAAAAGATTAATTGGAGGTGTGATAGACTTCCATGAAAAGGTACATTTTCAGGGATTGCCTGAAGGCAGCTAGAGTATAGCTGGACAGGGTAAGGTACAGAGTTCCATAGGATGGGAGAGGCTCTGGAGAAATCCTGGAGAAGAGCTTGGGAAGAGGGGATGAGCGAACTTGAGATTAGGAGGTCCTCAGAGGAGCGGAGAGGACGGTTTGGGTGATATTTGGAGACAAGATTGGTGATGTAGCTCGGGGCAGAGTTGTGAATATCTTTGTATGTCATGGTTGGTACTTTGAATTAAATTTGCTTGGCGATCAGGAGCCAGTATAGGGATTGGTGGATAGGGGTGGCAGACTCTAAGCGGTTGGTAAGGTGGATAAGTCTGGCAGAAGCATTCATGATAGACTGAAGAGGGGATAGCCTATGAAGAAGTGAGCCAATGAGAAGGGAGTTGCAATAGTCAAGGTGAGAAATAACGAGGGAGTGAATGAGTAGCTAGGTGGTTTCATTTGTTAAAAAGGGGTGTATTTTAGAGATGTTATGGAGGTGAAGTCTACAAGCTTTTGACAACGATTGGATTTGGGGTTGTAAAGATTCAGTTTCAGCCTCACAAAGCAAACAGTCAACAAACATACTGAGACAACAGGCTCTCTTTCAGCCTCACTGCTGCTCGTCTCTGGTCTTTAAGACCACAGGCTCTTAAGGTTCACTCAGCATCTAGTTGTGGCACCTCGCTTCATAAGCCCACTCTTAGCCCCGAGATTTTTCCTGACAGCCCAGGCTCACTTACTTCTTTAAAGCTTAGGTTTCCTCTGCCTGATGTACTCACCTTGTTATCCCAGCCTTCACAATCTCCCAGACCCTCACTTGGTCCCCCAGACTCGCATTGCTACCTCAACCCTCTAAGTACCATGGACATAGAACCCCTCCAACATGGAGAGCAGTCTCTTGGATAAAACACTTTGGTTTCCAGACAGGGTCAAACACCTGTTTTTGCACAAAGCCCCTATATCTGCAAATAGGAACCCTGGGCTATGCTCAGACTTGGCTTATAATGACCATGCACACTTGTGTACTCACACAGCCTCAGGCTTCCAGCAAAAATCCAGACACAGGATTGAAGGCTTTGTCCCTCCCAAAACACTTTGAAGCCTTCAAGCCTCCACACTCCAGGCCCCAATCTGGGATTCCATGCCCTAGAGAAAACTTAAAACATAGCTACACTCACAATAAATTAGCATTCTCTTTGAGAACACTGTGTAATTTTTATATTGATTCCCTGAACTCACATCGTGACAATGCCTCACACTGTCAATATATATTCACACACACACACACACAGCATATACGGTATGTATAAAAAAAAAAAAAACATTTCTTTCCCTTGATGGTAAGTTACACATTTTAGTACAACCACTGAAACCGTTCAGAACCGCTAGATTGTATACTACAGTACAGACAATTTGATTCTGTTCTGTATTGGCATATGTCATGATATAAAACAGAAATCAAGGAAACCTACATTGTGTCACACCAAGTCAACTACAAAGACTTATTAAACATAGTAATAGAAGCCATATGTCATGGATCAGGAAGAAAGACATTTGTTCAGTCCAGCACTTACTTCCAACATATCAATTCATTACACAGACTAAAACACTGTAATATTTTTGCTATGATCAATGAGGAAACATGTGCATAAGTAATGTAATATTAGCTAAACTGTGTAAATAGTTCAGCCCATTGCAGCCATTGGCCCTTGAAAGGAACTGTTACATTTTAAGATTGACTGCAGGGCTGGAATGCAAAATCCTGGCTGGAATATTTCTAACTTTGATGCTGAGCCGAAGCTTATAATGATAAAAATTGGTATTTTTGTGTTTAAAGTACGACTGATGTTAAAAATCCTGTATGCAGTTATAACACATGCAATGGTAGTATTATTTTAAATGCCATTATTCTCCATCCTTCAATAATAAAAACATTTCATTATAGCACTTTAAAAGTTCTAAGAATAGAGCTGGATATGTATAAAAAAGGAGCGTCATGTTCTAACGCGTCACAAAAAAAAAAAAAAACAGGTCTATTTTAAATAGGTTTATTAAATAGTTACAATAAAGCTAAATGACCAACACCATCACTGAAAGTCTATTTTGACACCCAAGGATTCATTGGACTATCCAAAGGGGTCAAAAATAGGTCAGTAAAAGTCGGGGATCAATAACTGAAAAGTGATAAAAGGTTGATTGACAGCAATAATTCTTTTGAAGTCTCTGTAGAGTAGGGGTTGGCAACCTACAGCCCGCACCCTGCTGAAAAGTCTATTTTGACCCCCAAGGATTCATTGGACTATCCAAAAGGGGTCAAAAATAGGTCAGTAAAAGTCTGGGATCAATAACTGAAAAGTGATAAAAGGTTAATTGACAGCAATAATTCTTTTGAAGTCTCTGTAGAGTAGGGGTTGGCAACCTACAGCCCGCACGCTGCTCCCAGCCCACCGCTGCTAAGTGTCCGGCCCGTCAGTGCATGAAATAAATTCACATGCACCCGGCCCGTGAACATTTTAAGTAAGGGCGGAGCAGGGAGCAGGAAGCTGCAGAGACACAGCAGCGCTGATAAGACAGCAGAAGCTTCCGGAGTTAACTTTCCAGGTGATTGGTTGCTAGGTGGTCCTAGCAACCAATCACCAGCTTGTTAATATGAAAAATTAACTCAAGCTCCTGCTGTCTTATCAGCCCTGTTGTGTGTTTCTCCTATGTTCTCATTCAGCTCCCTTCTTCACTCTGCTCTGTCTCCCTCTCTGCATGGGACAAGGTAGGAAAGGACAGAGCTCTGGGGGGGCTGTGTAATATGCAGGAGGTGTGTGTAGGGGGCTGTGTAATATGCAGGGGTGTTTGTAGGGGGCTGTGTAATATGCAGGGGAGCTGTGTAATGTGCAGGGGGGCTGTGTAATGTAAAGGGGTTCAGAGGTACGGGGCTGTGTAATGTAAGGGGGTCCAGAGGTGCAGGGGGCTGTGTGTAATGTAAAGGGAACCAGAGGTGTGGGGCTGTGTATAATGTAAAGGGGTCCAGAGGTGCAGGAGGGGCTGTGTAATGTAAATGGAACCAGAGATACAGGGCTGTGTAATGTAAAGGGGTGCAGAGGTACGGGGCTGTGTAATGTAAAGGGGTCGAGAGGTACCGGACTGTGTAATGTAAAGGGGCCTAGAGGTGTGGGGGCTGTTTAATGTAAAGGGATCCAGAGGTGCGGGGGCTGTGTAAAGGAAAGGGGATTGTTATTATCTTCATTTATTATCAGGTGAATGTGGCCCTCTATGCATTCACATACATTGAATCCGGCCCTAAAATAAAAAAAGGTTGCTGACCCCTGCTGTAGAGCTTCAACTCAGTCCTTAGTCCTGAAGATGAGGTGGCTAGAGGCCAAACAATGCTACCCAAGGTTGGATGGTCAGATGATAGGGATAGCAGCCTTAAGTTGTCCCTATCTGCTGTGGGTTGTTACTGGCCTTGTTTACCAGTGTGCTTTGTGTTGTGACCTTCCATCCTCCCGCTTCCTCCAAAGATATACATACTGTACATGTTCACTGTCTGTACTGAGCATACTCACCCACCCTCAAACTTTGTTGCAAAGCCAGTAAGTATACCTACCCTAAACTCTGTGGCAGAGCTAGTGGATACACCCACCTTAAACTCTGCTGAAGAACTATTCAATACACCCATCTCAAATTCCGTTGGAGTGCAAGTTGGCGTATTAACATTATACTCTGTTGGAGAGCTAGTGAGTGCACCCAAAGCTAGTGAGCACTGTATAACCCACCTCAAACGTTGTTGGAGGGCCAGTGAGTACACCCATCTCAGACTCTGTTGGAAAACTAGTGGGTGGATGATCCTCATTGTTGTTGGAGATCAAAGTCTGTTGGGGAGCCAGTGAGTACATCCATAGTGATAGGAGAAGTGCCAAAGAACTGATTATAACAATGCCAATACCAAAAGAAAGTGTAAAAAGTATACACAAGAATATTATTATTTGTATCCAAATTATGAATTATAGTAGTATTTAATTTCATATTATAAATGTTAAGGAGGCAATGCACAGTCAGAAACTTAATGGAATGTTGATAAGCTGAAGAGTTTAGAGACACCTGTTCTATTCTCTTTCTGGCTGCTCTTGTTACCCCCCAGGCTTCATTACTGTACACTACTCTACACTATTACCCTAGTCTTACTCTACTACATTACTCTGCCCCACAGCAGGCATGTAACTAGTAACTAGTAAGTTTGATACTGTATGTCGGGCAAAGAGATCACCTGCTTGCAGTTGGGAAGAGGTGTTTCTTTTATTACAATTCAAACAGTTTAATTTATGTATAGACAAAGAAACAACAATATAATCAGTATATACAATAATGTAGAGCTGCTTATATTTTTTGAAAAAGAAAAACATTTAAAGAATTTTCTGTATCCTTGGATTAAGGTATGTACCTCATACCAACTAATCGGGAATAATTTTGAGACTGAAACTGAACCTATTACAATATTTTGAAGGCAAATGCTGATTTTCTTTGGGAATTAATATATGAAGAATGTGCAGAACAAAAAAAGAAATTCATATATTGTGACATTTTACAGCACCACATCTGTTGACAGCCGACATGAGCTATGTTATAAATCACGCCGAGTATGTTTATGTTCTACTATCAAAGAACGTCGTAATTCCCGGACACAACGAATTTACGCCATACGGGCTTCAATTAAAAACTTGCTTTCAATAGATTTGTTGACACTGAATTCCATGGACACAGTGAAACATGTGAGGACAGATGTGTGTTTATGTATGATAATAAATAGCAGATTACAACACTTCTTGTTCTGCTTATTCTCTGATCTAATAGCATATATTTATCTTTTTTAATATTTCCCTCATGACAGCATACAAGCCTTTTGAATACAATAGTTTGAAACTATGGATAAAAGTGGAGCTAGGAGAGTAAAAAATTGACATTGACAAATCTGGAATACCTCCTTGTCCAATTAGTTGTTGTTCGGCTGCCGGACAAGTGAGCCCGGGAGGGACCCCAGTACAGCAAAACGAGTATTTCAGAGTTATACATGTTATTTTTTTCATGGCAGCAGCCATGAAGACCTAAACATAACGGGCCAGATCCACGTACCTCGGCGCATATCTAAGGCCGGCGTAGCGTATCTCAGATACACTACGCCGCCATAACTTCCAGCGTATTTTCCGTATCCACAAAGAAATGCGCCGTAAGTTATGGCAAAGATGTGGGCGTGTTTTATGTTAATTCTACTTGACCCCACGTAAATGAATTTTTTTTTGAACGCCGCATGCGCCGTCCGTGGGGGTATCCCAGTGCGCATGCTCGAAATCACGTCGCAAATAGTCAATGCTTTCAACGTGAACGTAATTTACGCAAAGCCCTATTCGCAAACGTTTTATGCAAATGACGTACACGACGAAAAATTCGATGCTGGCCCGACATCCATACTTAACATTGCATACGCCTCATAGAGCAGGGGTAACGTTACGCCGAAAAAAGCCTTACGTAAACGACGTAAAAAAATGCGTCGGGCGGACGTACGTTTGTGGATGGGCGTATCTAGCTAATTTGCACACTCTACGTGGAAATCAACGGAAGTGCCACCTAGCGGCCATCGTAAATATGCACCTTAGATCCGACGGCGTACTAAGACGTACGTCAGTCGGATCTAGCCGCCATTCGGTCGTATCTTGTTTTGTGGATACAAAACAAAGATACGACGGGGCATCGTAGAAATTACGCGCCGTATCAATAGATACGCCGGCGTAATTTCTTTGTGGATCTGGGCCAACGTTTTTTGAACCAGATGGACTTGCTAATTATGCAACTATAATATTTTACTTTATTTCCACCTTAAAGGGAATACAGCCCTTTTCAACCCCTTTGTGACTGTAATACGACTGTATAAGTCCAAATGTGAAATGTCCTCTGCTGTGAAAACAATAAAACCGTCAGAAGAAAATCAGTAATGTTCGACTTCGTGTGCTCCTAATTCTCAGGCTGTTTTGAATGAAATTAGGTGTAAAGTTATCGACAAGTTAACTAAAACAACTCTCAGTCCCTGTTTCTAATCAGAAGTTACGGATGGATCATGTGATCACTGTGAAAGCCAATCACAGTGATCACCTGATTTGAAGGCCCACCTCTGGCTCCTGGTGTTAACAACTAAACACAAGCACAGTAGGATTGCCAAATATTCTCTTAAAGAAAGGTGCAAATTTAAAAATAGTGAAAACATTTGAAATTAAATTAAATTAAAATTAAAGCCCAACTCTAGGCTCCTACACTGTTCTCTTCTCTCCAAAGCTCTGAGCTGTGCAAAGTCCCCCGGCATCATCACATGTAATGCAGGGCCATTAGCCCTGCATTGTGTGTGGGTTGGGGGGCAAACTTGTGACCACCACTGAGAGCCACTTAGGGAAAAGTCTGCGGATCAAGGGAATCTGCTGAAGTGAGGGGTCAGGTAAGTAATACAGTTATACCATAGACTTAATGAGCAGAGAGAGGGCACAGTGAGGGCATTTTAGTCATTTCTGCCTGGAGTTGTAAGTCATTACTAATCACACAAAATAAACTTTAAGGAACACATGATAGTGTAAAGTATTAAACAGACTGCTCAAAATAGTTGAAAAGTGTTACAGCATTTCAATTCTTTCCAAAAAACAAGTGAAAGTTATAAAGAGCATGGGAAACAAAATTGTTCCACAATGTACTATCCTTTCTTAGTCTGACATACATTTGCAAGATATTTAAGCTTTCATAACTTCTTCTCCATGATGAAAACTTCTTAAATAAAAAAGTATATTAACCACTTCCTGCCGGCCGTACGACTATATATGGCCGCAGTGTGGTTGCCAATTGACGGGAGGCCGTCTATATACGGCCTCCGGTCTCCAGCCACTGGGGGGCGCGCGAGCGCCGACGACGGCATCGCGCGCGTGCCCGCCGCATCACTGAGATGCCGATGTGCGTGCCTGGTGGCCGTGATGTCCGCCAGGCACCCGCGGTCGGCGGTTACACAGATAAGGACGTGGATCTGTGTGTGTAAACACACAGATCCACGTCCTGTCAGGGAGATAGATGACGGATCTGTGTCCCTTGTACATAGGGACACAGATCGGTCACCTCCCCCAGTCAGTCCCCTCCCCCCACAGTTAGAAACACTATGCAGGGTACACATTTAACCCCTTCCTCACCCCCTAGTGTTAACCCCTTCCCTGCCAGTCACATTTATACAGTAATTAGTGCATATTTATAGCACTGGTCGCAGTATAAATGTGAATGGTGCCAAAAATGTGTCAAAAGTGTCCGATGTGTACGCCATAATGTCGCAGTCCCAATAAAAATCGCCGATCGCTGCCATTACTAGTAAAAAAAATAATAATAAAAAATAGCCATCATGTGATGTAAATAGAGAGCTGGTTGCTAGGCAATCGGCTCTCCTCACACAAAAGTTGTCGTTGAGGAGAGGAGAGCGGATCACTGCAGCCGGCTGGTGATCAATGTGTATGAGCTGTTTTTTTACAGCTTTTTACACACTGATCACCACCCTAGTGTCCCCACACAATGAAAAACACACATGTCCCCACATTGTAAAAACACCTGTCCCCCACATATGCAACAGTAAAATCATATGTCCCAATGATCATCTGCGCACATATGTCATGAAAAATGTCATTTGGGTACAGCGTAGCATGCGCAATTGTCATTGAGAATGCGAGAGCGCTGAAAGCTGAAAATTGGCCTGGGAAGGAAGGGGGCGAAAGTGCCCGGTATTGAGGTGGTTAATGAATGCAAAGCATTTTCTGATTGGAGGTGGGTGGTGATGTCATGTTAGCAGCTTGAAAAAAATGCAAAGTGTTCTCTGAATGGTGCCTGTGCTGGGCAAGCAATCTATTGTGTTCACTATGCAGCAGGGGCACTGACCCCAAGCTAGTGTAAATCAATGAGGTGGGAGTACCTACTATAGTGATTTGCAGATTCAAGGCATCCCACAGGTATGGCAGATACTGTATGCACTTACATTGGCCCAAACTATGTTAAATCTTTTTTCATACATACCTGGATTAAATATTATATTTGTTTCTAGGATTAGATTAATAGCACTGTGCAAAGGAATAGAGCCCTGACTGGCTTACAATTCATGACTTCCATCCCACTTCCCACTAGTGCTATGCAGTGGATTACCAAAGGTAATACAGAGACAGATCAGGTACTTATATTAGCTTTATTTATTTTTTCTAATAAATACATAATTGGATAAAGTGAGGTATTTGTTTATTTCCTTTGAGGTTTACTTTGACTTATTTATTAAATAGGTTAAATTATGCTTTTATTACCTAATATGTTGGTAATACATATTATAGGTGGGCCTTCTAATAGCTACCTATTTTTAGCATTAAAAAAATATTATCCTAGACAGTTTGGTGAATCAAATCTTTTCTTAATGTAAGGAAAAGAACAGTTAGTGATCTTGGCATCTGACTTAAGATCTGGGACAATGCTTTCACTTCTCACATAAGAGAAACTACGGACTTGTGGTTGAGGAAGGTTCCAAATTCACACACATGGCAGATGTAGGAGCTTAACTGCAAAATTCCAGAGGAAATTGACTCCCCAGACAGTACATCTGCTGGAAGACCACACCAGAGTTTCAAATTCTGCACCTCTAAAAATGGGGCTTTGACAAGGGCGTTATCTAGGAAGAACGCTTTAAGAGGATGAGCTGCAAGGTTACGTCTGTTATTTGCCTAGTTCGGAGGGCCTGAGTAAATGATTAGAAATACGTAGAGAAATAGAAAATACAGTCAATATTATTGGAATTATTTAAGAAAGTGCTGCAGGGAGCCATATCTACATTTCTGATTGCTATATTCAGATAACCATGATTATTATGATAAACTGCCTATAAATGGCTGTGCTCTTTTCAATGCTCTTTGCTTTAAGGAGAACGTAAACACTAGCAATGAATTTCTCTTATTGGGTCACCCCTTTAACTATATCAATGAAAGTGTTTTATTATATCTGTTCAAGCAAGGCTAGCTATAAATGCTTAGATTTCTATTGTACAGCCCCACTGACTGTAGGAGATAAATCAGTTTTGATTGCTCCATCCACACCAAAGAGTGTGGATGAAAGGATCTCCCCTGCTTACTATTGTATTCAGACAGTCGGCTGCCTAAATACCAACATGCATTTAATTGGATGCAGTTAGTGGGACAAATGTTACATTCAGGCTCCTTTGATTTTGAAATCACCTTGGGTTGAGCTAGGTGGTGCCAACAGGACCACCCACGGCTTGAATTGTGGCCGATTCAACAGAAATCAGCTGAAATTTGAAATATGTATTGGCAGCTTATGTACCAAAATAACTATTGATTATATTAGTAAATTTTGTCAGCTGACAACCTGTGCGTTCTCCAGATTGATATCAGTTACTATTGCTCCCAACTATCTGAGGACTACAGAACCCAACCCTCTTCCAACCCCCCTATATTATGGAGAAGGGGGCTTGTTCTGTTTCTAATTAAGTAGAGTGAGTGCTGTCTCCACAGGACAAGATCTATGGGCCAGATTCACAAAAGGGATACGACGGCGTATCTGCTGATACGCCGTCGTATCCCTGTTTCTATCTATGCGACTGATTCATAGAATCAGTTACGCATAGATATCCCTAAGATCCGACAGGTGTAATAGTTTTACACTGTCGGATCTTAGGATGCAGTACCGCGGCCGCCGCTGGGGGGATTTTGCGTCGTAAACCAGCGTCGGGTATGCAAATTAGCAATTATGGCGATCCACGAAACTTTTTCCCGTCGTTACGTCGCCGCAAGTGTTAGTTTGCCGTCGCAAAGATAGGGCACCTTTTACAAAGTGTAAACTTACTACACCATGTAAAAGTATACCCGTCTTTCCCGCGTCGCTTTTGAATTTTTTTTACATTTTTTTTTTCCCGGCGCAAGTCTTTTTTTCACGTCGCGATTCACAAAACGTCGGCGCGTCGTAATTTCGCGCAAAGCACGTCGGGAAATTTGCGTCGGGAGCATGCGCAGTACGTCCGGCGCGGGAGCGCGCCTAATTTAAATGGTACCCGCCCCATTTGAATTGGCCCGCCTTGCGCCGGACGGATTTAGGATACACCGCCGCAAATTTTCCAGGTAAGTGCTTTGTGGATCGGGCACTTAGACAGAAAATTTGCGGCGGTGTAACCTAAATCGGTTACGTTAAGAAAAAAAAAAAAAAGCATACAAAAAAAGATGGAAACAGCCAAAGATACCCTTTGTAGCTATAAAACGCAAGATCTCATGGATAATGGCTCAGGATCCTGTCAGACACAACCCAAACATTTGAAACGGTGTGGGAACCCTGGGCAGCTTACTGCGGAATTTCCCTCATTGCTGGGGTTCACCCCGACCACCCTCAATCCTCCAGCTAAAGTAAGGCATGTGCTCCCTTTCCCTTCCCTCTTTTCTATTCCCCCCTTTCACTGTCGTTTTCTCCCCCCTTTATTTTTCATCTTTGTTAGTTTGGTTCAATTTAAGGGTATATCGTAATTTGTTTGTTATAGGGTCAAATGGGCAACACTGAAGGCCTGGTAGCGTATGTATTACCGCGTCAGAGGTGCGCAGGAGCCACCTTTGGCTTGACATATCTCCTTGCTAGATCACTTAAGGGCGGGGGGCTGTGGGGGGTATGACCTTGCCGGGGCACAGGATGATCCTATTAGGGGTGCCCGGAACGGGTATTACCCCCTCGACCAATTGTTCCCTTAGCCAGCGTTCCTACCACCTTCTTGTCTACTAGCTAGAGCTAAAGTCTATATCTTCTCTCATTCAACCCACTGTGGCGCCTTAAAACACCAGCAGGGGCCTTGTTGCTGATAATGCTGATGTTGTACAACTTTCCTTATGTCGTACCGACACATTGTTATGTCTATCTTTTGATCTGATTTGAAAAATAAAAATCTATCGAAAGTAAATATAGTGACTGGGGGGTCCCCTTAGGCCTCGTACACACGATAGGTTAACCAGAGGACAGCGGTCTGGTGGACCGTTTTCATCAGTCAAAACTGATCGTGTGTGGGCCCCATAGGTTATTTAACCATCGGTTAAAAAAAAGATCGGTTAAAAAAAAGCCAACTTGCTTTAAATTGAACTGATGGATTCCTAACCGATGGGAAAAAAACAAGTAGGCACAACCATCGGTTAAATATCCACGCATGCTCAGAATCAAGTCGACGCATGCTTGGAAGCATTGAACTTTGTTTTTTTCAGCACGTCGTTATGTTTTACGTCACCGTGTTCTGACACGATCGGTTTTTTAACCCATGGTGTGTAGGCGCGACGGACCACCAGTCAGCTTCATCGGTTAACAGATGAAAACGGTCAATCGGTCCGTTCTCATCAGATGGACTGATCGTGTGTACGAGGCTTTAGTCTGCCTGTAAAGTGGCGCATCTGTCCCACATTTAGAACCTGCTGCAGCAAAACTGACATTTGTAAAGAAAAAAAAAATTAAAATTTGCCAGCAATACAATATCATTGCTGGCATTAGAAAAATGTAAAATCCATACCAAGCCCTTTGGATCTGGTATGTATTTTAAAGGGAACCCCACACCAAAATAAAAAAAAATAAAAAGTTTGCTATGCTCGAACTGTTCGCCTAGCTCTACTGGAAAGCTGAAAGTTATTATGTTTTTGTTTAGGGCTTAGATACATTAATAAAGGTTCTCATAGTCAAACAGGAGTATTTTACATTAAATCTCACAAAGAGGCATTGGTTGTAGTGTTTTCAACTGGCATTAATCTTCTACTCCTGCCTTCACTGTTAGGTGAAATATTATATTTATTAATATCCTATTCTTCTTAATGCCCAAATCTTAGACATAAATTTATAATAAGTGTTCAAATCCAACCACATGTCTACCTGGATGAGATCACTTTCTATTGCCATCTGCCAGCATTCGGCCCCCTCTTCACTGGGGGTAATAAGAAAAAAGCAGGGTGCAGTGCAGGGGATGAAAATTGGCTTATCTTGGGGTTTTAGGCTGCATTGAATGCCTAAAGGCAACGGTTTCAGTCAACATAGGAAGGGCCGTATTATAAACACAGTTAACAAGACTCACATAATCAATATGACTTTTAGCCAGTAAAAGCATAGTCCTAGTGCTTCCAAGCATAAGGTCATTGCAATCATGCCTACACTACTACAATGCAGAATGAGAGGGAGGTTACCTGACACAGAAAAATGTGATAGACCAGATAAATCTGGCTACAATTTATAATGCCGCGTACAGACGGTCGTTTTTTGTGATGAAAAAAAAAAACGACGTTTAAAATCATGAAATAAAACAACATTTTTGAAACTTCATTTTCAAAAACGACGTTGCCTACACACCATCGTTTTTCCAAAATGCTCTAGCAAAGTGAGGTGTAACGTTCAGCATTCTTTTCCATTGAAGCTCGCTTCATAACTAGCTTCTGAGCATGCGCGGGTTTAAAAACGTTGTTTTAAACATCGTTTTGCCCACACACGGTCATTTTTATGTTCAAATTATTTTTTGTCGTTTTTCAGAAGACATAAAACGACGTTTTCCCCACACATGGTCATTTTAAATGACGTTTTCAAAAACTTTGTTTTTTTCATCACAAAAAACGACCGTCTGTACGCGGCATAAGGCTGGGTTCACACTATTAAAAATTGGATGCGGGTTTCACCACATCCAATTTGCATGTCAGGAGATTGTGACCGACTCGCTATGGAGACGGTTCACACATCTCCGAGCGAATTGCACATCTTCAGATCTGTTTCAGGTCCGAATTTAGTTCGAAAGAATCTATAGTGCATGTGTGTGTAAACAGTGTAACTCTCTGATTGTGTAATCGTTTGATGAAAAATGCATTGTTTATGTTGTTATTGATTATTAATATGTTGATAATTCGATAGAGTTATCGCATGAACATTAGACAGATTTATAAAAATCTGACTGTTTTTCCTAACAATGTTCTAACTATGTATGGCCAGATTTAAGCTCAACAATCCATTCACTTAACACCAGTGATATATCCAGTATATATCAGATTGCCCTAGGGGGACAGAAATTATTAATTTCCCCCTGTTGGGCAAATTGCACCATGCAGTATAAGGTTTTTTTGTGTCCCTCTGGATCAAATGTGGGTACTGTGAATACAAGGTACTGTTTAGGGAGATTTTCTATCACTGGTGGAACTTAATGGACGTTTGTCTTTTTAATATTTGATTTGTTACCATGTTATTTAACGTAGTTGTAAAGGTTCAAGGTTTTTTACCTTCATGTATTGTAATTATGAAGGTAAAAAACGTTGTGCTTAGCAACGCCCCCAGCCTCCCTAAAACTTACTTGTACCCCATCTCTATGCAGCATTCTCATTCCTCAAGCAGGGGTGGGGCTGAGCTGTGCTCCGTGTGTGAATGGAGCAGTGGCTCGGGAGCAAGCCTGCTTGGGTGCCCCATAGCAAGCTGCTTGCTCTGGGGGTTCTCAGCAGGAGAAAGGAGATAGGAGAGCCAGTGGGGGATCAGAGAAGAGGAGGTTTTGGACTGCTCTGTGCAAAATAATTACACAGAGCAGGTATGTATAACACTTGTTTTTTAAAAAAATATTCCTTTATTATCCCTTTAAAAATATCACCATTACATTAAAAATATATTATAACCTGAAACTTGTTATTGAAAAGATATTAACTTTTTATATAACTTTAAACTTTGTATGTATCAGACTTAGAAAAAGAGAGAACCCATAAGATTGGTAATTTGTGGAATCTTTCCATAGACTGGTAATGTGTTTATGATATTGATATCTGCACAAATATGTAGACTCTTTTATTTGGGAGTCATAGGTGTGCTCACAGAGTGTGCCAGGTGTACCTCGGCACACCCTAATCACTAGCTGTGGTGTAGATTCCACCTGTTTAGACCCATGATACTTCAAAGCCCCCTAATGGGGCTCCTAAAAAAAAAAAAAAAAAAAAAAAAAAAAAATACTAACACTGCCCGCTGCCCTACTGACACTAATCTCTACCCTACTGACACCGTCCACTGCTCTACTGAGACAGCAACAAAATAACTTTTTATTTTGTAGTATGGAGCGATTAGAATATCTATTTTATCCCCCACTTCCTGTACAGTAACTTCCACATTCTCTTGTGAGTCCCGTGACAACTGGTCAGGAAGAAAGGGGAAATCTCCAAATCTCCAATCTACAACAATAAAAACTTAAGTGGAAGTTCATTTAAAATCTAACTAAGGGTAAACCTACTCCCACTCACATTCTAAAATTATTCTATCTACCCTGTGAAAGAAAAGATGTCTATACTTACCTATTCCAAAGCCACTCCGGTCTGGTCACATGATCTCTCCAGTGGCAGAGGAGAGATCACCGACAACAGCTGCAAATGCTTGTGTGGTGACGTCTCCAATAGGCTTACTATGGGGCATACATTGTCAGTTGCCCCTTCTCTATGCTGAGACCAGTGCTGGGACCTGATTATGTGACCGGATGGAGTGGCTTCAGAATAAATAAGCATTGTCATCTTTTACATGGTAGGTAAAATAGTCTTAGAATAGACATATGTTTCTACTACTTACAATCACTGTTTTTACACTTCCTGATTTCTTGAGGTACTGGTGATGTAATCCTGGCCTCACAGCTGCATCCTGGTAATTTCCTGTCACATGTTACAGGAGGCAGACTCATAGCTCTAAGCAGAGTTCCAGGAAGTAAAGTAAGATGGATTCATCTGCCCTTAGTGAAAATGGCCAGTGCGTGTGAAGAATGGGGCAGAAATAAAAAGAAAAGCATGCAAGGAATAACAAAGGTGTAATTATTTGTTTGTAAATTATCATTGCTAAATATTACTAATGGTACCTATGTTGTGTTTTCTTTTAAGTTCCTCATTATTTATTTCCTTTGAATTTTCCATATGTTACCCGATTAGAGACAATGACACCCTCTTGATAGGAGTCGTCTTTTGCTCCTAAGGACGACCGTTGATGTTCATTATTTCCTATTAGGCAATAGGAGTTATGCTATGGGCGATAGCCATTGGGCTGACTCCAATTACACGTCTGCTCACGATTGTCACTTTTATACATCATTGATTATTGTTTCTCTTTGTATTGTTTGTTACACTACCAATAAAAATATTTTCAACTCTAAGTTCCTCATTAGGGCTGGCCAAACATGGAGCAAATTTTGACTGGTTCTTGATGAAGCAATCAAAATTCACTCAGTGGGTGGCCCTGTCAGCTGCCTCACACCTGACATCCTTGAATTGAAAAATTGAAGGAGTTGGCAATGTTCATCTAATCAAGGCAATGTTCATTTAATCAAGGCAATGTTCATTTAATCAAGGCAATGTTCAGATATTTAGACAGCTGACAGTGTTGATTGTCAAAATACAATACCTTAATACCTTAGTTATGTCCATCCATGCTGTGTAGAACCATGTAAATGTATATTTGTATGGCCAGCTTTACTTTCCAGGCAATTTTTTTTTTAAATCCTTCTTTTTATATCTAGTTCTCAAGCCTCATCTCATTTCTCTTAATTTTTTACCATCTCAAAAGTTTTCTTCCAATTTTTTTTTAGCAATTTACCGATTTTTCTAGATATTTCACAATCTTTTTCCCCTTATTTCTATCTTTCCATTTGTCTTTAGATTTCCTTTGGCTCTCTATTTCCTTCTTATATATTTGGTCCATTGCCTACTCCAAATCAAATCTAATGTTTCGTTTTATCTGAAACTCAAAACCCAAACCCAAAAGCTAACTATTTGTGACAAACAAAAATTACAGTGCTCAGGTGCAATTTACAACATAATGGTCACTGGCATGTAAGATGCCAGCTTTTTACGGCCCTTCATTCATCACGTCATTATGCATGTAACCATGTGTGCTATGTCTTTTGACGTGATTCGTCATAATACGTTCGTTGCTTGTGCTTGGTCATGAGTAATGCAGCATAGTTTTTCCCAACATAGGAGGGTAGGAATGTTCGACTAAGCCATTTTGTCCATAAAATCAGCAACAAACAGTCTAAAATGCCACAATACAAGAAAAACATGTCTGTAGCATGCTCCAAGTACAAAGAACTAATGCAGATATATGCTGTCCTGCAACAGACTACGAATTTTTGGCTTGAAATATCTAAAACAGGAGTTGACCTTACAGCAGTGTTCAGTATCAAAAACCTGCTATTGTTGGCAAGGCAAAAGAGTGTAAATACCATCAGTGGACATATTTTACATACAGTGTAATAGCATAACCTGACAAGCAGAGAGGAGCACTCAAGCAATAGGAAATAATATATAAGGCTTTGGAAAAACACGGTTGTCTGATATAACCATTACAGTAAAAACTGAGCTAACAAAGGGGTCACTACGGGTCTAAAAACCACCAGACTTTAAATCACAGAGTATAAAGATACAAAGCAGAGACATGAAGCCCAGAAACGTTATACTGTATTAAACAGCCACAGAAACGAAGTTGGAGCCAAGCACAGCTTTCATTGCCTCTAGGCCTTATCTTCCCGAGTGCAGTGTTAATTTACAGTGTGCTGGAGCAAAGTTAACTTTTATTGTCTGACAAGGGTTGTAATCCAACGGTACATTCACTACTGCTTCTAAAATCTCTGGAAACACATTTAATTATAGCTGCACAGCTGATACCACTCTAAAACACAACATTTTGATTCCCAGAAGACCATTCACTCTGGGCTCTGTAGGTGAATTCCTTCCCTGACGCATACAGAATTTATTCAGATTAAAGGCATTGCTGTTGTGTAGGCTTAGTGAAGTACATTAAATCAACTCAACTTCACAGAACGCAATAGTATTGAAATATCCAAAACGAAACACCACAAAATAAAAAATACATGGATAGTACAAGTCACAAAAGTTAACTGGCCATTTAAATGCACATCACATGTTAATACCTTCACATAGTTTATAGAATTTATGGTTATATATAGTCTTTAAAGGGATTTTTATTTTTGGATGTGAAAAAGATTACCTGATGTCATTAATAACACAATGGTGTGTTAAGGTTTAAAAAAATGTTATACACAGAGGCTGTCATAGAGTTTTTACATAGAAGCTTTCATATTAATGTGTTACATACTCAATCTCTACTTTCTGTTTAGCAGTGGTTGTGCTATAGATGCACCTGCAGATATGTATAGTTATCTGAATGATTTTAAAACAGGAAGGCTGAGTGATACAGTACTGAAGTAAATACACAGCTCCCACTAGGGGCTAATAAACAATAGGCTCAATTCATTAAGGGGACAATTGAGACACACTGAGGCCTCGTACTAGTGCCGGGACAAGGTAATTTGGTGCCCAGGGCGAACATGGCAAACTGCGCCCCCCCCCCCCCCCCCACACACACACAATATTTTCGGGCCAGCAGCACAGCATTGGAGCTCATTGTGGCAGTCAACAATTGCTTAACCTGCTATCCTCTAGCCTGCATAGGCTGTATTAGGTCTAGAGGATAGCAGCTTAGGCAGTTCCTAATGGCTCAGTCCCTAGGATCAGTAAAGGATAATTGCCTACAGGCCCTCTTACCAGACCCAGCGAAACTTCTGCAGTAGTGTAGCATGTCTGTACCCTGGTAGTGGCTCAGTGTGGCTCTCTCTGGTGGTGCTGGTTAGCAGCATGGCTCTCTCTGGTGGTGCTGGTTAGCAGCGTGGCTCTCTCTGGTGGTGCTGGTTAGCAGCGTGGCTCTCTCTGGTGGTGCTGGTTAGCAGCGTGGCTCTCTCTGGTGGTGCTGGTTAGCAGCGTGGCTCTCTCTGGTGGTGCTGGTTAGTAGCCTGGCTCTCTCTGGTGGTTCTGGTTAGCAGCGTGGCTCTTTCTGGTGGTTCTGGTTAGCAGCGTGGCTCTCTCTGGTGGTGCTGGTTAGCAGCCTGGCTCTCTCTGGTGGTTCTGGTTAGCAGAGTGGCTCTCTCTGGAGGTGCTGGTTAGCAGCGTGGCTCTCTCTGGTGGTGCTGGTTAGCAGCGTGGCTCTCTCTGGTGGTGCTGGTTAGCAGCGTGGCTCTCTCTGGTGGTGCTGGTTAGCAGCGTGGCTCTCTCTGGTGGTTCTGGTTAGCAGCGTGGCTCTCTATGGTGGTTCTGGTTAGCAGCGTGGCTCTCTCTGGGGGTTCTGGTTAGCAGCGTGGCTCTCTCTGGTGGTGCTGGTTAGCAGCGTGGCTCTCTCTGGGGGTTCTGGTTAGCAGCGTGGCTCTCTCTGGGGGTTCTGGTTAGCAGCGTGGCTCTCTCTGGTGGTGCTGGTTAGCAGCGTGGCTCTCTCTGGTGGTGCTGGTTAGCAGCGTGGCTCTCTCTGGGGGTTCTGGTTAGCAGCGTGGCTCTCTCTGGTGGTGCTGGTTAGCAGCGTGGCTCTCTCTGGTGGTTCTGGTTAGCAGCGTGGCTCTCTCTGGTGGTTCTGGTTAGCAGCGTGGCTCTCTCTGGGGGTTCTGGTTAGCAGCGTGGCTCTCTCTGGTGGTGCTGGTTAGCAGCGTGGCTCTCTCTGGGGTTTCTGGTTAGCAGTGTGGCTCTCTCTGGTGGTGCTGGTTAGCAGCGTGGCTCTCTCTGGTGGTGCTGGTTAGCAGCGTGGCTCTCTCTGGTGGTTCTTGTTAGCAGCGTGGCTCTCTCTGGGGGTTCTGGTTAGCAGCGTGGCTCTCTCTGGTGGTGCTGATTAGCAGCGTGGCTCTCTCTGGTGGTTCTGGTTAGCAGCAGCAGCAGCATGGCTCCCTCGGTACACTCCTCTCTTTCTGTTTCTGTCTTTTGGAGCAGTTAAGTATATCATTCATTCCCCCGGCTTGTTTCTGGGTTATGGGATCTCTTTCTCTCTCTTTTTTTCCCCAAGCAGAGTGTATGCTGGGAGCTGTAGTCTCTTTCCTGAGAGGCTGGCCAGAGGCGGGATGGGAACAGTGCGAGGAGGGGTGGTGGACAGCACCCAGGTGACACCATAAAGAAAGCTGGCAGTTGTGGTGGGTGCTGTCAAGCCCCCCCTCCCTCCACCCCCATCATTGAAGCTGTGATATCGGCAGTGTGAGCGGGGGAGAGGCGAGCTACAGGATCTCAGAATGTTTCGCCCCCCCTCCTCCTCCCCTTTCTCCTGTGAGCAGTGCGGGAGGAGAGACAGCGGCTCTCTCATTACTTTCACCGCGCTTCACTTATTGACTCCCCCGCGTTGTTAATCTTCTGGAACTACATGTCCCATGATGCTCCACTAGTCTGGAGCATCATGGGACATGTAGTTCCAGAAGATTAACAACGCGGCGAAAGTAATGAGAGAGCCGATGTCTCTCCTCCCGCACTGCTGACAGGAGAAGGGAAGGGGGCGAAACATTCTGAGATCCTGTAGCTCGCCTCTCCCCCACTCACACTGCCGATATCACAGCTTCAATGATGGGGGTGGAGGGAGGGGGGCTTGACAGCACCCACTACAACTGCTAGCTTTCTTTATGGTGTCACCTGGGTGCCGTCCGCCACCCCTCCTCGCACTGTTCCCATCCCGCCTTCGGCCAGCCTCTCAGTGTGTGACGCTGGGTAGGGAATACCAAGCGCCTGCAAGGGGGGGGGTTTCTTCACTGACAGGGGAGTCAATAAGTGAACCGCTGGTCTGTTCTAGGTTTCTGCCGGGTGCAGGAGCGCACTCGGCACATCATTGCAGGTGTAGGTATTAGCGGCTGGTGTGTGCAGACAGTTTTTAAGCACACAGCTAGCACTTCACATGCGCCCCCCTTCCTCCAGTAAATAGTAGCGCCCAGGGCACCCGCCCATTCTGCCTCCCCCTTGTACCGGCCCTGCCTCGTACACACGTCCGAGAAACTCGACGCGCAAAACACATAGTTTTGCTCGTCGAGTTCCTTGTGAAGCCGCCGAGGATCTCGGCGAGCCTAGTTTCCTCATTGACTAACGAGGAAATAGAGAACATGTTCTCTATTTAATGTTCTCTATTTGGCCCGACGAGATCCTCGTCGGTTTCCTTGGCCGAAAGTGTACAGACGACCGGGTTTCTCGACAGAATAAGGCTCCGATCGAGTTTCTGGCTGAATTCTGCCGAGAAACTTGGTCGTGTGTACGGGGCCTGAAAGTCTTAGGGTCCATGCACACTGGCTTAAAAATCGCTGCTTCTACAGGAGTTTTGTGTCCTGCCTGTAGAAGCAGCTCAATGTTATGCTATGTGTCCATGCACATTAGGACGATTAAAGGCATATTTTGAGCTCAGCATTTAGATGCAGGAAAAAAAACCTTCTGGTTTATCTTTCTGATTGGAGCTTTTTGGCAGAAAAAACTCTAAACTCTCCTAAACTTGTCTAAACTGTAAAAAAAAACACACTATATGAGCGTTTTTTTCTGCCTAGGAAACTGCCCCTTTTTTTAAGCCCAGTGTGCATGGAGCCTTAGGCCTCGTACACACGGTCGGTCAAAATCGATGAAAACGGACTGAAGGACCTTTTCATCGGTCCAAACCGATCGTGTGTGGGCCCCATCGGTCAGTTATCCTTCGGTCCAAAAATGTAGAACTTGCTTTAAAATTTAACCGATGGACTGGTAACCGATAGGTCAAACCGATGGTTAGTATGCAAAAGCATCGGTTAAAAACCTGCGCATGCTCAGAATCAAGTCGACGCATGCTTGGAAGCATTGAACTTTGTTTTTTTCTGCACGTCTGTCTGGAATGTATGTGGTGGGAACATGAAGTCAGAATCTGATCTACCTTGCTTGTTGCAACAAGGCTTCTGGTTTCTCCCTGATGTTTGATGTATGCACCTGCCATGGTGTTGCCTAAATGAATCCTGATTGGATGACCTACCAACAGAATGGTTCAATGCTTCAGGAATAGCCACATCGCCAGATGTTTTGTGATGTTGTTTGGGAGACAAATGGCCAAGCCCACTGTAGCAACACAGTGCCTATGGCTCCTTCCCTGGCTGACATCTGTGATTAAGATGGCTTCCTGAACCATCATGTCAGAGACAACCTGGCCCTTGGTGCAAACAAATCAGTCTGAAGTTTCTCCTGTTGAAGAAAAACTTTGACTTGAGCAGGGCTGTCTTTTCCATTGGGCACGCTGGGCAGTTGCCCGGGGGCCCCACTTGCCCGGGGGCCCCACTTGCCTGGGGGGCCCCCCATCGGCTGCCCAGCAACCCCAGTAAAAAAAATGGTGGAGAGCAGCGGGTCAGAACTGTAGAACTGTATCGTGTCCACAGTCTCTGAGGAAGAGTCTGAAGAGGAGTCAAGAGTGGGAGCGCTGCCGGGATGGGGGTCACGGGAGAAGTCAGACATGAGGAGACAGTAGGATAAAACCAGAGCAGCCAAGCTGGAGCCATCTGACTGAGCCGTGCATGTTGCACCTGAGAGGAGATCAGTGATAGCGCCGCCAGGCCAGTCTAAGGGGCAGGTGGTTGCTGGTGTAAGGGGGGAGTGAATACAAAAATATAAGTGACCCCCCCCTTACCTTAGTGTATTTACTCTACAGAAGGTGGTCTCTGGTCACCAGAGTGCCCCACACATCAGAGTTCCTGGTGTTCCCCTTTACATCAGAGTCTGCAGGATTCCTCCTTACAGTGCAAGGACCCTGATGTAAGTGGGAACTCTGATGTAAAGAGAAAGCAGTGAACTCTGATATAAGGTAGTCTCTGGTCACCAGAGTCCCCCCTCCACATCAGAGTTCCCCCTTACATCATGATCTGCAACGTTCCCCTTTACATAAGAGTTCCCTTTCACTGTAAGGGGGAACCCTGCAGACTCTGATGTAAGAGGAAACTCTGAGAAGGCTGGGTTATAGTAACCTAACCTGCATGTCAATGAAGAAATTTGTAAAACTGTAATTTTAGGTACTTTTTTTTGCAGTGCCAGTAAAATAAATGTGGTTCTGCCAGTAAATTTCATGATTTTGTCAGTAAATTCTCGTGCACGATTGTGTAGACAGGGCCCCAGTGCACTGTATTGCCCGGGGGCCTATAATTCTCTTAAGATGCCACTGGACTTGAGCTGTGTCCAGAACATAATACTCAAATACTCCAAACAATGAGTCAGTTTCAGTGCTGATTTCTGAAGGTTCAGGATCCATCTGAATTATTATCATTTCTGGACAGCCAAGGCTATATTGTCCAAAAGAGGGGAAAAACCTAGGAGGGGGCATGGAGTGAAACCCCACCTCCTGTATCCAAGCCTTGGAGCTGTCCAAATGTCTGCAAACGTTAACTAACATCTCCCACTCTGGAAAGTGGGGGTGCACCTATATGCAGACTTTGAGCCACAGACCTTGTGGCAGGACTGGGAGCCAAGTTTGTGGGGTCTTGATGCGGAGGGAATGGAAGTGGAGACATGAAAGAGATGTTCTTTAAAAAATTATAATGGAAGACTGGGCAGTGTGTTCCTTAGGCTTCTTCTGCTGACGAAAATGGATGCTCTTGCCACCAGTGGCATCCTTCATAATAGTATAGCCATAGTTTGTCAAAGTAAAGTCACTGCCTGGATGGGGTAAATGGCAGGACCCACCAGCAAGAATGGAATTCTCGAGAGTGCTTCCAACCACTTATGGCATAAAGACAGATGCATCCTTCACCAGTATGGCAGGCACCTTGTTAAGGCTAAATACTGTCTTATCCACATTGAGAATAGACAATTTTTGTACCAAATTCTCCTCAAAAGGGCACAAGGCTAATTATTGTTTGGGGAGAGCAAACAGCTTGTCAGGGTGTCTCAATTCTCGGTGAAGAAATATTTGGAAAAGCTGGTGCAATGGATGTAAAGTCTTTATAGTCTTAGCAGCTTTAAAGGACCCAAAATATGAAACAATTCTGGTAGAAGTTACAGGGTGGTGTGCATAGCATAGTCAAGAGCCAAAACAAATCTATTTTTATTTGGCAGTGATAGTAGTAGACTGTGACTCCTCTTGGGTAAGCTCATCAGTCAAAGGCTGGAGCAATTCAGAATCAGAATCTATGTGTCCAATGGAGCTGAAGCTGCTTAGGCTGCAAGCAAATCATATAGAGAATCTGCAGGGGGCGTGGGAGCATCCTTGTGGCCTCTTGATTTGGGCCATAAAGTAATAAAAACTTCTGTTGACAGCCAACCACAACCAACAGAACTAAATAGGACTCTGATTAGCAACATGTATGTAGGCTTCAGACATCAGCACCATCAATAAGCATGCTGCAAACAGCTTTGGAATCAATAGTAGATTGACTGTTGGGGGCATCCAGCACAGCAGGACTGCCCCCCCCACATTGCTTGCGGCTGCGGGGAGGCTTTCACAGGAACGCTGTGCGTCTTTGGCTCAGTTTCAGAGCTGAATTCAGGCAAAAATGTGGCCCTGATTCGTCCCTGAAACAGAGAACAGGGACGCACCGGTCGAAGGCGTGAGCCCAGCCTCAGGGTATGAGACAAGGCCTCAGGTACTCATGAAACCTAGACAGCTGGCAGCAAATGTGGGTCATATGGATGGAGGTGACAAAAGTCGGTAGCAGAAACAAATCAAATATTACTTTTCCGCTTAGAGTTCACGGGGGTCTTGCAAACTGGAGCAGCAGCGGGAGTTACTTCCTCGATGCTCAAGAAAGAAAGCGTGGAGCATGCACAGGACACCCCCCCCATGGATAATATGAGTATCAGACTACTCATGCAGTGACTGCTGGGCTCTGATGAAGAGGCTTAGAGCTTTCGAAACGCATCAGCCGGCGGTGACCCCCTTCACTTTCTCTATGACTGATCGGAGTGTGGTTCGAGGTCTTCTTATTGTAGCTTATGTCAATTAAGCTTTACTGCGATTCTTTTTTCTACACTTGTGAGTAGGCCCTGTATATATATTTTAATTCTCTAAAAAAAAAATAACGGTAATACACTAGGCTGGTACGCCTTTGTTTTCTTTTCCCCTGTTTGCCACTAGGATATCCCCATCGATGAATGGCAGCAAGGTCAGTGGCACCGTTGTTGGTATCATCCCTATGGGCAATTGACTCTTGGATTATCCTCTTGTGCGCAGGAGAATTTGTTTTCTGTGTTTTAAAGTACTCATGCAGTGAGTCTGCACCTGGAAAGCGCTAATCTTTTACCAGAAGATGCCCTATGTAGCACTCAGTGCCCCAAGGTCCCTTTGCAGCACAATCCAGCCTAGTGCCAGATGCGGCTCTTAAAAAGCCATGCTAAGGACAGACACACTAAATAGATACAATTGAGGAAAGATGGCTTCATCAGCAATGTAAAGAAGAATCTTGACTGAAGGAAAAAATGTGCCAAAAAAATTAGTGATACTACTTTATCACATTGGAGATTCAAAAAATATGTTTATTGTTCTAAGACACTAATGACAGCCTACTATTTGTTCCTTTCAGAAATGCTATGCACATAAAGTAGAGTGTAAAACAATCCACATGTTGAAACCCTAATACCAGATTTCTCCAGCAGGTGACACTGAAGGCAAACTATGAAATTATAACCTCCTGTTTCTTGAGAAAACATGAAGCCGCGGGAGCTGTGATCCCACTATATTGTCACGAGTCCTTGAATTTCCCCTTCAGCTGCCCAAGTATACAATGCAGACTTCCATTCAGAAGGATAAAAAAATAGGTTGTTGACCATTCTGATTACTTTTTCATATTCCCAGAAAATTAAAGATTTTGTTGGTTACCATTGTCCTTTTCTTCATTCTTACTTATAAATATCACCCCTTGCTAGATTTTTTTAAATAATTATTTAATAATTATTTCAATAAGAATATTATACAAAATGTAATTGTTCTTAAACACATTTGTTACGCTCCAATTTGCAAATATGACATTTATAAATTTGACACTACAAAACCCTGCACAACTCAAACCACCAGCATGTTATCTTGCTAGCCTATATACAAGGCTTCATGTACACTACAGTTTGAGTTTAGAAGCTTTTGAGTTTTTTCCGCCAAACTCAACTCCATAAAAGCCTGTGTCAAGGTACACAACGGTTTACAAGAGTTTAGGAGCTGCTGCAGTTAGGGAAGCTTCAACCTCCCTCTCCTGAATGCAGAAGAATCGCATTCAGGATAGGAACATTTTGACCAAAGCCTGCCCGAAAACTTGAACTACAGCAAAACCGCAGCAAAATAGCAGCTTTTGCCAAGTTTGGCGTTTTCCTGCAGCCGGTGCTCAAAGTAGATGGAGTATACATGAATCCTGAGAAAAAGCTACTGAGTAACAGACCTGCTTTTGCATAATAAAAGTGTTAAATATACTAATATAATGCTAAACAAACCAAAATAATATGGAGGATATTTACAGCTGTATGCTCAAACAATTAAAGTAATTCACAACAATCTGAGCAAAAACAGGGGGGGGGGGGTGGGGGGAGTGCCGGCTCAAGACATTTTGCTGCCTGGTACCAAGAATGAAATGCTGCCCCCCCCCCCAAAAAAAAATCTCGGCCACCAAAATGCCCCCACATCTATTATTTTTTATCATGATAACTAAAGTGGACCTGTCATGGCTCTATACATGTATAGGAATATAAAGAGGACCTGTCATGGCACTATACATGTATATATAAGTATAAAGAGGACCTGTCATGGCTTTATACATGTAAAGGAGTATAAAGAGGACCTATCGTGGCTCTATACATGTATATAGGGGTATAAAGAGGACCTGTCATGGTCGTTTACATGTATGTAGGAGTATAAAGAGGACATGTCATAGCTCTATATATGTGTATAGGAATGTAAAAGGACGTGTCATGGCTCAATACATGTATGTAGGAATATAAAGAGGACCTGTCATGTCTCTATAAGAAGGACTTGTTATGGCTCTATTCATGTCTAGAAGTATAAAGAGGCCTGGTCATGGCTCTATACATGTATGTAGGAGTATAAAATGATCTGTCAGGGCTCTATACATGTGTATAGGAGTGTAAAAGGACGTGTCATGGCTCAATACATGTATGTAGGAGTATAAAGAGGACCTATCATGGCTCTATACATGTATATAGAAGTATAAAGAGGACCTGTCATGGCTCTATACGTGTATATAGGAGTATAAAGAGGACCTGTCATGGCTCTATACATGTATGTAGGAGTATACAGAGGACCTTTCATGGCTTTATACATGCATAGGAGCATAAATAGGACCTGTCATGGCACTATACATGTATGTAGGAGTATAAAGAGGACCTGTTATGGCTCTATACATGTATATAGGAGTATAAAAGGACCTGTGCGTGGCCGGTGGACGCGATGTCATGGGTATCACAGTCAAAGATACTCGAAAGATCATTTATCAACTCTGAATGTTTAGTTTGTTAAGCAGGACTCTGCTACTAGGTAACTTAGGTAAATACTGTACATATCTGCCAAATTTACCTCTAGGACAGGAGGTGAAATATACCAAATAGTCGCTGAAACAGCAAAAAACTGAGTGGAAATAGATGTAAAAATTGAAGTAAAAGAGGGAAAGGTGCTGCATTATATTACAGCTAGAAAATTAGGAATTCATTGACCCTCAGCCTCGAAACAATGATTCCAAGAGAGGAACACTGGAACACAATAAGCGTTTATCGATTGGTTTGCGCAAAATTTATAGTGTTTACAAAATAGGGGATAGTTTTATTGTGACCGTGAAATTATGGCGGACACATCGGACAATTTTGACACATTTTTGGGACAATTGTAATTTTCACAGCAAAAAATGCTAAAAAATTGCATTGTTTACTGTGAAAATGACAATTGCAGTTTGGGAGTTAACCACTAGGGGGCGCTGAAGGGGTTAAGTGTGACCTCATATGTGTTTCTAACTGTAGGGGGGCGGGGCTGGACGTGTGACATCATTGATCGTGTTTCCCTATATCAGGGAACACACGATCAATGACAGCGCCACAGTGAAGAACGGGGAAGCTGTGTTTACACACAGCTCTCCTCGTTCTTCAGCTCTGGGGACCGATCGCGGGACTCCAGCGGCGATCGGGTCCGCAGGTCCCGCGGTCGCGGTCACGGAGCTTCGGACCGGGTCGCGGGCACGCACCCCACAGCTGGGCACTTAAAGAGGACATACAGGTACGTGCTTGTGCCCAGCCGTGCCATTCTGCCGACGTACAGTATATGTGCAGGAGACGGTCCTTAAGTGGTTAAGCAACAAAATGCCAAGATAAATAACAGCATATGGTAGGAAATCTGGCAGCTCAGGTGTCATGAACTAACCTCTGGTCACTCCAACAGATAAAAGACAGCAATGGATCATTCAATCCATAGGCATCTACTGAGATAACAGTTTTGGATGAAATTACTACCAAAAAAGAAAACTTTTGCTACTCTACAACTAGCTCATATTATTTTTACCAAGCACAAGAAAGGACAATCAGACATGTCTGTTTGCCATTGGAGTGGCAACATTTAAAGTTAACAGAACATTAATAACAGATGCGTGGGTGAATGAGGGATATGTTACAGTAGCTGAAATCTCATTTAACATCCATGCAATGCAAGAGCTTCCAGTGGATATTGTAGCAAATTTCCTTTGTATTATTCTTTTGTGGGTGATTTTCAGTTCTGTGGTGCCCCAAAGCAAAATATTGCTACGGTCTTGTTTTAATGTCAGCGGCTGGTTATTATAAAAAGAAAGCTCTATAGAAATGTAAATTCTAATAAAAGCCAGAAGTTTGACCAAACATACTGCCAGAAAAAAAATCAGTTTAGAAAAATCACAAGCGTTTATACAAAAAATGAAAGGACAGCCTGATAACATCAAAATGGAAACATTGTTTTTTTTTTTTTTTCGGAGATCCTTTTATTTGGTAAAAATTATAACACACTCCATGCCAGGGGTGCAATTGGGTAAGCCTGCACAATAAGAGCTACAGTAAATCTGCACAATAATAATTTGTGGATTGGATGGGATGGCTTTTAGTGTGATTGCTATTCATTCACAGCATAATAATTATTAGGGGACCTTTTCTAGAGCAAGGACTACCCAGTGAAGGAGATATATGTTTTTGATTAGCCCCACCTAGAAAGACGATCAATCTAAAACCATTTCTATTTTCGGTATACTGTTGCTTATGAAGATAGAATCCATGGGCCAGATTCAGGTAGCTTGGCATATCGTTGAGCGGGCGTAGCGCATCTCATATGCGCTACGCCGACGTAACTCTAACTCTACGTAACTCTAAGAGGCAAGAGCAGTATTCACAAAGCACTTGCTCCCTAAGTTACGGCGGCGTAGTGTAAATGGGCCAGCGTAAGCCCGCCTAATTCAAATTTGGAAGGTAGTGGGCGTGTTGTATTTAAATTAACCGTGACCCCATGTAAATGAATGGCCGAACGAACGGCGCACGCGCGCGCATGCTCAAAATCACGTCGCATATACTCCCTAAGAAACGACTGCTCAATGCGTACGACGTGAGCGTAACCTACGCCCAGCCCCATTCACGTACGACTTACGCAAACGACGTAAAATCCGACGGCTGTTCCGATGTCCATACCCTAACATGACTTACCCCTGCTTTATGAGGGATAACTATACGCCGGACGTACGCCTTACATAAACGGCGTAGCTTACTGTGACGGGCGCAAGTAGGTTCGTGAATCGGCGTATCTAGGTCATTTACATATTGGACGCGTAAATCAATGGAAGTGCCCCTAGCGGCCAGCGTAAATATGCACCCAAGATACGAAGGCGTAGGAGACTTACGTCGGTCGGATGGAGCCAGAATTCAGGCGTATCTGGTTTCAAGAATACAGCTCATAGATACGACGGCGCATCCTAGAACTTACGCGGCGTATCAACAGATACGTTGGCGTAAGTTCTCTATGAATCTGGCCCCATATTGCCAAAAAAAAACCATCAGATTTCACCTATTATTTTGCACCGCAATTTCAAAACGAAGGACAAATGTATATTGCTGCCTTGGACAACAAGGATTGTATTATGGCTTTATCATAAGCAGAGAAAGACAAAGTAAAGGAGGTCGTTATTCAAGCAAAAGAAAAAGGTTGGGAAGAGTTAAAACCTTTATTAGATTATTTTTGTTGTACCACTAAGTTTCCCTTCACTTCCTCTCCGGGAGATGCAACAGGAAATTAGATGAAACCTCACCAAAGTGGATGTTCCATTCATACATCAAGGGGACTTTCCATTTTAGACAGCAGTCACATAACATTTGCCCCCATTGCATAATTTTACCACTTTGCTCTGAAAGTTTGGGGTCTCCAAACTTTCTAAACAAAGGGCTAGTTTATTATACCTCAGACTTTAGAGGGGCCAGACTGTGGCCAGTAGGAGTAGAAACTGTCCTGGCATTTGTAACAATGCTTCATCATCAGCGAAGGGAATAGTGCTCATTCATTGGTGTCATTGGGAGGAATAGTGTCCCTTCATTGGTGTCAGTGATCGAAATAGTGCACCATCATTTTTGTCAGTGGAATGAATAGTGCTCCATTATTTATGTAAGTGGGAGGAATAGTGCCCAAGGGTCGGATAAAGGTAAGCAAAGAGCCACATCTGGCCCAGGGCCATAGTTTTGAGACCACTAGACAAATAGAGAAGATGCATTTTGACAGAGCTTCCAACCCTCTATCCAAAACTAAACAAAAAAAATCACTTCAACCAACAAGATTTCAAGCAATTGCAAATTCCCATTGTAACTCTGTATGGCCCAACTATGGCAAGTGATTCTTCAACTGATTACAGATATTAGGTTGCATGGCAAGCCTCATTCGTGAAGCCGTTTATTCTGCCACAGCATAATATAATAGGATGGTAAGTGTACAATCAAATAAATGCCTAGGATTATGAATGCGTAGCACAAGATGTATACCACTTCTGGGAGTCATTGCAAAAGAAGAATGTTCTAGAAGTATTGACCTGACATTAAGGAAGTCTTTTGCTGGGTTCATATTTTACCCTTGTTTTTCATTTTTTCCCCTGACATAGTGCTACCTTTTTACCACTAATACACCTTGGGTAGAACAAAGAAAAATATTAAATGCTATTTTAGGGGGAACTGAAAATCCTTTAATAGATGGGTCTTTATAGTACCGCCACATGGCCGCTTGTTGATTTCCATTTACCAGCCAATATATTACGGGTGAAAAAAAGCCAATGACAGGACAGACAGACAAATTTACTAATAACTATGTCAAATTGAAATTCACAAGTAGGCTTGGTGATGAACTTTTAGCGATTTTTAACTTGAAGCTTGGAGCTCTAAAATGCCTAACAAGCCAAATCCTATACATCTCAATGGCCTCTGTTCACGTCTGAGCGTTCTGTCGCCTGAAGCGAAATGCAAAAAAGTACTTTTTGGCAGATTTGAAGCATTTTTGCCCCCATACACTTTATTATAAATGCCTGAAAAGCGTCACTTGAGTGTTTTACAAGCGTTTTGTCGTGTGTTTTCTGCTCTACACAATTAATTTCCCCCTCTCTCCTCCCACTAGTGCTTTCTATTGGCTAAACAAAAATGCTTGGAGCTGTAAAAAGCTTGTAATATGCTTCTAAAATGCTTGTAATTAACGTCTAAAGATGATCAAAAACTCTTACATAAAAATGCCTGAAAGTTAAATGATTCCTTAGGCCTCATGCACACAGGTTTCTTGTAAACGCTGTTTACAAGAAAAATCAGCATTATAAATTCACCTAAGCTAAAAAATTTTAAACTAGTTTAGGTGAGTTTAGCAGTGTTTGGAGTTTGGGTATTTATTTAGTTAATTGACCAGAATTAAAATTTATCCTAGCGTTTAAATGTGTTTAACAGCGTTTACATGCATGTAACAGCGGTCAGTGTTTTTTGTGGTCAATATTCCTTCTCCTGAACATAGTTTTAGGATGTTCAGAAAACATTCTCTTAACTCCCCTGCTACTAAACTGCTAAAAATGTCCATGTGTGCCTGGACACAGGATAAAATAGAGGGGAGTTCAAGGGCAGAAAAAAAACAACACACAAACTCACAAAATGGGAGTATAACAGCAGCAGTGTGAATGAGGCCTCAAGCATTACACCTGGGAAAACTTAAAGTGGAGTTCCACCCATTTTTTTATGTTTGTCTGTGCTGCATGCCCTAATCTCATAGTGTTCAGAATGGACAATTTTTATTTAATTTGTTGCTTGTAAGTACCTTTATTTTGTAGTCCTTCTATACTTCCTCCTCCTTATTAGCCTAGGCTATTAAGTCACAAGGCTATTTGCAAGGGTTTCTGGGATAGGCATCATGTTTCCCAGTAGTCCTTGCAAACCTGACTGAAACCTGACTGAAACCTATTACATTGCTTGTGCAGCACTGAGCATGTACGAGATATGCAAAGCTGAAATCCAGGAAGTCATACAGTCTGGCTTCATGATGCCCACACTTAAGATGGCCAAATGCTGTAACAACCTACCAAAACGGACCTTAGTTTACAGACTAACTTTACTAGAATACATTAAGCTTGTGTATTACAGGGGTATTTATATTTAAAAAGTGAAATTGTGGATGGAACTCCCCTTTAAGAAAGGACAATGACAAATGTCACAAATACAGATTTCCTTTTTTAACTAAGAATTCATAATCAAGACCAATAGTACAGAATCATAAAATTAAATTGCCCAGGACATGGGCACCATTGCGTAAGATTTGAGAAAAAAGCTAGCTGCAGGAATCAATCACATGATCTTGCGCCCGTCGTAGGTTAAAATAGAGCAAAAAAATTAAAATGGCACATTCATTTTCACATCCGATCCCAGTTGAGGCATTTAAAAATTGCAGGCTCTCCTAAAGTATTACCATGGAACAACCAATCGAAATTTCATATTTTTATTTTTAGAAGATTGATCCCTGTGCATCTTTATGCGAATCTTAGGTACCCTAATGGTGAATTTCTTTGTAACTGGGTTCCTAGGGCTGTCTACCTGTTTCTTTGACTGTGTCAGGATCTCACTTGCCATGTTGGATTCTTCATTTTTCATTATGAAGATTCCAGTAGAAGAAGTGAGTTCATCCAAACAATAAGCTTGTGAGACAGAACTGGCTCCACTGGAGGCCTGGACAGTTGCTGAGTAATTCCACCTACTGCCATTCCATAGAAGGACTGACTGGTCATATACGGTTTATACCCAACCTAAAACTGGTACACTAGTAGAATTTTGTTCAAAATTTATAATTTTAAGAACGTTTGTTTTATTTTCTAATAATTAGCTGGGTTAAAGGGGTTGTAAAGGTAAAACATTTTTTCCCTAAATAGCTTCCTTTACCTTAGTGCAGTCCTCCTTCACTTACCTCATCCTTCCATT
This sequence comes from Rana temporaria, assembly GCF_905171775.1. NCBI lineage: Eukaryota > Metazoa > Chordata > Amphibia > Anura > Ranidae > Rana > Rana temporaria. Next base: position 468,919,671 of record NC_053490.1, on the reverse strand, counting down.
TTGCTTTTAAATGTCCTTATTTCTTCTGAGAAATCCTCACTTCCTGTTCTTCTGTCTGTAACTAAACACAGTAATGCAAGGCTTTCTCCCTGGTGTGGAGAACGCCTCTTGAGGGGGGAGGGGGCGAGCAGGAGAGTCAGGACGCCCACTAACACACAGCTCCTTTCTCTATTTTCAAAGTAGAGAGCGTCCTGACACTCCTGCTCGCCCCCTCAAGAGGCTTTCTCCACACCAGGGAGAAAGCCTTGCATTACTGTGTGGAGTTACAGACAGAAGAACAGGAAGTGAGGATTTCTCAGAAGAAAGAAGGACATTTAAAAGCAAAATGGAAGGATGAGGTAAGTGAAGGAGGACTGCACTAAGGTAAAGGAAGCTATTTAGGGAAATAAATGTTTTACCTTTACAACCCCCTTAAATCAATGTTAATTTTCAACCAGAAAACAAGTTCAAAGGACTGGATGGAAACTTTTCACAAACGAATGAATTTCTAATAGTAAATGTGATTTTCTTTTGGGAAAGTCCATTTGTTCCAAAATCAAATGTTAAAGGCAAACACAATTATGAATGACTTTTTAAATGATATTTGTCAAGTCATTAAACGTATTTAAGACTTTTTGCGCACTTTTTCATATAAATGTTCTGCTAGTTTATGGCCAGCTTAGGTTTTACAAAGAATTCCTTGTGTTCTTCTCTTATTTAAAAAATACTGTAAGATAATTGATAGTTACATAGAACTCCTTTCAATGCCTTCAAGGAAATAGAAACTTCTGCCAAATAAAATTGCCCTCATCCACTCAATCAGGGAATAATAGGAAATAAACTAAACAGATTTTAATGGCAAAACCTCTTCATTCTGTTAGAAAACAACATTTAAGAACATATCCAGGTAATGAATAACACATTGATGTAAAGACACGCAGTATTTGAGAATGAAGATCTCTCCAAATGTGCCGCTGAGGATATAATAGTTCCTTTATTTATTTTACATGGAATTTTAATTGCAGTTTTTAGTCTGAGAAAAAAACTAAACGAAAATGAAGTATGTTCAATCCTTCTTAGACATTGTTTACATTACGTACAGCAGTGTTGTATGCCTGGAATCTAGCTATGTCATTAAACGGGTAGTTCACGGTTTTGCACTTTTGTACTAACTGTGCAACAAGCAGTTGTGTGCACAAACCCACTGCAATCACAGTTTGCTTTTCATTAAATGTGCTAACCCTAAGCTGCTAAAAGCTCATTCTGATTGGTTGCCAGGGATTACTGCACACCATTGCTTTGACTACATTAATAAAGAAAGAACATTATTACAATGCACTCTTGTACAACACATGCAGAAGACTTGCAGTCATACAGATGTGCAGCACCAAGTGCGACCAAAAAAATCGTTCTACCTAAGCCATACTAGAATAAACAGCAGAAAACATATAGGGCTATATTCAGCAAGAATTTACGCCGGCGTATCTATAGATACGCCGCGTAAATTCAAAGCTGCGCCGGCGTATCTTCTTTCTGTATTCAGAAAGCAAGATACGCCGAAATTAGGCTAAGATCCGACTGGCGTAAGTCTCTTACACCGTCGTATCTTAGTTGCATATTTACGCTGGCCGCTAGGTGGCGCTGCCGTCGATTTCAGCGTAGAATATGCGCTGGATACGCCGATTCAGAAAAGTACGTGCGCCCGGCGGATTTTTTTACGTTGTTTGCATGAGGCTTTTTCCGGCGTAACGTTACTCCTGCTATATGAGGCATAGCCAATGTTAAATATGGACGTCGTTCCCGCGTCGAATTTTGAAAATTTTACGTCGTTTGCGTAAGTCGTTCGCGAATAGGGCTTTGCGTAAATTACGTTCACGCCGAAAGCATTGACTATTTGCGACGTGATTAGGAGCATGCACACTGGGATACGTTCACTGACGGCGCACGAAACGTCATTTACGTGGGGTCATGTTTTATTTACATAAAACACGCCCACCTCTTGACAATTTGAATTCTGCGCGCTTACGCTGGCAGAATTACGCTACGCCGCCGCAACTTACGGAGCAAGTGCTTTGTGAATACTGCACTTGCCCGTCTAAGTTGTGGAGGCGTAGCGTAAATAGGATACGCTACGCCCGCATAAACTTACGTCCCCCTACCTGAATCTAGCCCATATTCTACTGGCTGCTATTGGTTACCGCAAGTCATTTGAATGATATTACTTAATAAAGCAAATTTCAATAGAACTGTTACTGAAAGTTAAGCTGGAAGCAGCAACCCTTGTTGATAATTTTACATTGCACAGAACAGGTTCTTTTTTCCAGCATCTAAACCCAAGAACAAAAATGTATAGTATTCTAGCTTACCTGTCCTTTGATATAGTGGCTACATTATTTCTATTTTTCCCCCTTTATTTTACCCTGGTAATCCTGCTATTGACACACTTCCTAGGGTGACCACTGTACTGAGCAGCGTTGTCACCCTAGGACAGGGAGTGTGTTAGGGCGACCTAAAAATGTGTTAGGGCTACAGTATGTAAACCCTTCCTATGTTTTCCATAATGGGGGGGTGTTTTGTAGTCCTTATTGATAGCAGGGAACAATGCTATGTGAAAACCATAGTCCAGAGAGCATAAGGTTCATCTAGACTTGCAGTTGGGGGGGTGTAAAAAAAACACACTTATGCAGCGTACACACGATCGGAAATTCCGACAAGAAAATCGTGGATTTTTTCTGACGGAATGTTGGCTCAAACTTGTGTTGCATACACACAGTCACAGAAAACTTGTCGGAAATTCCGACCGTCAAAAACGTGGTGACCTACAAGATGTACGACGGGCCGAGATCAATGATGTTCAATAAGCAGTTTGGCTCTTCTGCTTGATTCAGAGCATGCGTGATTTTTTGCACGTCGGAATTGCATACAGACGAGCGTTTTTTCCAGAAGAATAGAGAAAAATAGAGAACCTGCTCTCAATCTTTTGTTGGCGGAAATTCCGACAGCAAAAATCTGATCGAGCATACACATGGTCGGAGTTTCCGACCAAAAGCTCACATGAGACTTTTCTTGTCGGAAATTTCTGATCGTGTGTACGCGGCATAAGACTGCAATAAGCTGCCCTCCTTAAAGTGGTAGTATACTCTGTACTACCACTTTCACTTACAGGTAAGCCTATAATAAGGCTTAGACCTCATACACACAACCGTTTTCCTCGACAGAATCCATCAAGAAACTTGGTGACAGAGCTTTTTTGCAGAGGAAAACGGTCGTGTGTATGTTTTTCATCGAGAAAACTGTCGAGGAACTTGATGAGAAAAAAGTTCTCTTTTTCCTCGACAGGAGTCTCAATTTCCTCGTCGGGCTGGTTTTCGACGAGAAACACGTTTGTGTGTATGCTAAGAAACCGGCGCATGCTCAGAATAAAGTATGAGATGGGAGCGCACCTTCGGTAAAAGTAGCGTTTGTAATGGAGATAGCACATTTGTCACGCTGTAACAGACTGAAAAGTGCAAATCGTCTCTTACCAAACTTTTACTTAAAGCGGTGGTTCACCCTCCATAACAAGATTTTAGCATAAAATTAGGCATAGTGGCGCGAGCTACAGTATGCCTGTATTTATTTTTTTATCCCGGTACTCACGCGGCGCAGGCGCCGTGAAGAGCCAAGTCCTATTTCTGCTATTTCCGGAGAAGGGTGACATGCCAGAGCCGGCCGTCAATCACCTTCCCTCTGGATAGGAACGCCCATTCCCCGCGGGGAGTCGGAATCTTCAATATACGATTGCACAGTGAGTACCGGGCTAAAAAAAAAAATACAGGCATACTGTAGCTCACGCTACTATGCCTAATTTTATGCTTTTTTTTTTATAGGGTGAACCCCCGCTTTACCACGCAGTAACATGAGCAAGGGTTGGGCCAGTGGAATCGAACTTCCCCTGCCGTTGTACGTGTTGTACGTCACCGCGTTTGAGAACGAGGAGATTTGGTCTTGACAGTGTGTACGCAAAGAAAGCTTGTCTAGTTTCTCCACAAGCCTGACAAGGAACTCGTCAAGGAAAACGATGTTTCATTTACGACGAGTTCCTTGGTCGTGTGTACGAGGCCTCACCTGTAAGTATAAAGAATATCTCCTAAACCTGTACGGTTTAGGAGATATTCCCCTCGCAATGCGCCGCTGACTGCAGCGGCGCATGTGCAGCGGGGATCTTCGGCTAAAGGCCCGGCAGCTGCCGGACCTTGCCGGACAGAAGTCTCCCACGCGCATGCGCGGGAGTGACGTCATCGCTGCTCCAGCCAATCACAGCGCTGGATCGGCGATACCCAGAAGACATGCAGAGGAAAGATGACATCTCCCTCGGCGTGGACCAGGTAAGTTCCCCTAACCTCGTTCCAAGGTAAGTATTTCATAATGAGCTAGTATGCGGTGCATACTAGCTCATTATGGCTTTTGCTTTACAGGTATGAAAAAAAAAAACAGCAGCGGCTTTACTACCGCTTTAAGCTGCAAAAGTAGCGGGTTGGGGTTAGTGAATTGGGGTGTTCACATGCCACAGTTTCGATCCTTTGCTTGTTGCCCACAGCAAAAATGACCACTCCTCTGCTGTCTTCGGCTGGCATACTGCCACTTAACATAACCCATTAAAGCAAATGAGGATGCGCCGCCATGAACATGGATGCAGCACACTGGTACAGCACTATGGTAAAACAGGCGGTGAGGAGGCGTCCTATCATCTCCTCCCTACCCATCAAACACCTCTAAAAAGCATTCTGAACACAGATCAAAGGTGTGGCAATTTAGCGGCACATCTAAACGTAGTATGAGTTATTAGTTCACAAGATTTCTGCCCAGATGAACAGCTCCTTTTTTTTGCACTTGTTAAACAGATGCAATAAAATGCTTCCAATGGGATATTTAACAGTCCAAAAGAGAACAAATAAAAGAAATGTAATGCTAGAGTTTGGATACACTTAGGCCTCGTACACACGACCGAAGAAACTTGCTGGGATTTTTTTTTTTGCCGAGGAACATTTTTCGACAAGGAAACTGTCGAGGATCCCGTCGAGCCAAAAAGAGAGCATGTCTTCTTTTTCCTCGACGGGAATGGAGAAACTTGCCTTGTCGAGTTCCTCGACAGCCTAACAAGGAACTCGACGAGGAAAACGATGTGTTTCGCCCGTCGAGTTCCTCGGTCGTGTGTACGAGGCTTTACATTCATATGGGGTATAAGTCCAAACACAATAAATATTTAAGTTATGAGTGGACCATACAGTGGCCTTTTATATCTCTTTCCAAGATTGTATCCCCCCTCCCTATCAGGAGTCTCACTCCTCTTGTGGCACCAGAAAGAGTTTCCTCAGTGCTGCTACTGCATATTCTCCATAACCATTGCAGTAGGCTAAAAATTAGGGATGGGAGATCTTAGTGCTTCTTATGCATTCTCCAAATGAAGACTCCCAACGGAGAGTCAGAAAGGCTCAGGTAGGTGGGCAGAGCTGGGAACTCAATGATTTTACATATAGAATTGTTAACAGGTATGTAAACTCCAACAATAAGTTTCTCCTATGTTCTCCCTTTTGGTCCGTTACATATACCATTGTTTTATTATATCTGTCCAACAAGTGTAAAAATGTAGCAGAAATCTTGTGAGCTGATAACTTCTTGTAATCTTTGTCTCTGGATTGTTAGGAGTTAGCATTGTTTCCTGCTATCTCCACGGACTACAAAACACCTCCTCCTGTACCTCCACCTCCATAGAGCTGATAGGTGTAATGTAGCCCTAACACACTTCTTTTCCTAGGGTGACAATGCTGCTCTGTATAGTTGTCACCCTAAGACAGGAAGTAAGGTAATGGCAAGATTACCAGGTTAAAATAAAGTGAAGAAAGTGTGAAAAAAAGAAAACAAATGCAGCCACCACATCTAAGGAACGGTAAACTGCAACACTATCAATTTTTGCTCTTGGATATAGATTTGCCTTAATGTAATGCCCTGTACACACAATCGGTTCATCCGATGAAAGCGGTCTGATGGATTTTTTCATCAGATATCCGATGAAGCTGACTTTCATCAGTCTTGCCTACACACCATCAGTTAAAAAAACGATCGCGTCAGAACGCGGTGACGTAAAACACAACGATGTGCTGAGAAAAATGAAGTTCAATGCATGCGTCGACTTGATTCTGAGCATGCGTGGATTTTTAACCGATGGACATGCCCACAGACGATGTTTTTTTTTTCTATTGTTTTTTTAACCATCAGATAATTTTAAAACAAGTTCCTAGTTTTTTCACCGATGGATAAAAAAACGATGGGGCCCACACACGATCGTTTCGTCTGATAAAAACCGTCCATCAGACCGTTTTCATCAGACGAACCGATCGTGTGTACGCGGCATTACTCATTCTCAACTGGTTAAAACTTTAGGGTTGGAGAGATGAACAAAATAATTTCCGTAATGACTAAGGACAAGTTTATTCTTAAAAAATAAATAAAGTTTTTGGTACGTATGTTGCCTATCTGTCGGGACCTGGAACGGACAACATTTGGATGTTCACATTTTAATGTATACATGATGATTTTTGTATCTAAGTATACTTTGTGATCACGTATACAATAACAGTTAAAAAGAATAAATATATGTATATATATATATATATATATATATTTATATTTTTTATATATATATATATATATATATATATATATATATATATATATATATATATATATATTGCCTATACTGTCATGACCTGGAACGGGCAACTTTTAGATGTTCACATTTGAATGTATACATTATAGTTTTTGTATCAAAGTATACCTTGTAATCACTTCTACAATTACAAAAATAAAAAAACATTGAACATAAAAAACATGTTTTTTTTTGTATATATGTTGCCAATCTGTCATGACCTGGAATGGGCAACATTTGAATGTATACAATATGTTTTTTTTTGTATCATCTAAGTATACTTTGTGATCACTTCTACAATAATAAAAAAAGATTGAACAGAAAAAAACATGTTTTTTTATAAATGTTGCCCATCTCTCATGACCTTTAGGCTGCATTCACACCTGAGCGTTTTGTCGTCTGAAGCGTGACGCTCAAATACGCTAGAGGGGAAAAAATACATTATTCCCTATGGAGATGATTCACATCTCCACGCCAATACGCCTGACGCCGAACGCCTGAAGCTCAAACAAGTTTCGGACCCTTTTCTGTCGCGCGTATCGGGCGGTTTGGCCGTTTTTGAGCGTTTCCATTTCCCATAGAAAGTAATGGAAACGCTCGATTCAAGCAACTAGCGCGGCAACGAGCATTTGCTACGGGCATTTCGTCGCTTTAATCAATAGAACTTTTCACCCAGGCAGAAAATTAAAAAAATCTACCAACATAGCAACAAGTGATGAAAAGATGATAATTTTTCCTATTGGCTAAAATAAAAAACGGCGAAGTACAAAAACGTCAGACGACGCTGTATGCAAACGCGCAAATAAGCATGAATACTCGCGACAAAGCGCCGGAAAACCCCCCCCGAAAAAACGACCGAACGACCGATGCTCAGGTGTGAATGCAGCCTAAACAAGCAACTTTGGATGTTTACATTTGAATGTATACATTATGGTTTTTGTATCAAAGTATACCTTGTAATCACTTCTACAATTACAACAATAAAAAACATTGAACATAAAAAACATGTTTTTTTTTGTATATATGTTGCCAATCTGTCATGACCTGGAATGGGCAACATTTGAATGTATACAATATGTTTTTTTTGTATCATCTAAGTATTACTTTGTGATCACTTCTACAATAAAAAAAAAGATTGAACAGAGAAAAACATGTTTTTTTATAAATGTTGCCCATCTCCCATGATCTTGAACAAACAACTTTTGGATGTTCCCATTTGAATGTATACATTATGGTTTTTGTATCATCTAAGTCAGTGGTTCTCAACCTGGGGGTCGGGACCCCCTCGGGGGTCAAATTATGATTTGCCAGGGGTCACCAAATCCTGGACTGTTCCTGAAGCCTGCACTGTTCTCCCAGGAAGGGATAAAAGGGGAGGAACAAAGAAAAAGGGAGAGAAAGGAAAAAAAGAGAGAGCAAGAAAGACCGAGAGAGGGATGGGGGGAAAAAACAAGGAATTAGGATGGAGAGAGATGAAAGGGAAAGAAAGGAGAACCAAGAGAAAGAGTGGTACACCCTAAAATGTACTATAAGGGGTTTTAATATTGTACGAGTGGAAGGGACTCAGGGAGCGCTATATGTCCGTGGGTTAGTGGCGCAAATTACTTGTCTTGCCTTGGGTGCTTTCAACCCACGCTATGAAAATAATTTTACTGTTGGGGGTCCCCACAACTTGGGAAATTTTATCAAGGGGTCACGGCACTAGAAGGTTGAGAACCACTGATCTAAGTGATCTTTGTGGTCAGTTCTACAATAACAACAATAAAAGAGATTGAACAGAAATAAAAATGTTTTTGATCTTTGGGTGTCAAAATGTGATTGGTTCATTACACAAGAAGATCAAAACATAAGAAATGTGTGATCACCTGCCTTTCCTTTGTATTGAGTGCAAGTGAACCCAATGCCCAGAGTGTGCAGACATAGGCACTGCCCAGGGAAGTCTCAGTACACCTGCCTTTCCTTTGTATTGAGTGCAAGTGAAGCCCAATGCCCAGAGTGTGCAGACACAGGCACTGCCCAGGGAAGTCTCAGTACACCTGCCTTTCCTTTTGTATTGAGTGCAAGTGAAGCCAATGCCCAGAGTGTGCAGACACAGGCACTGCCCAGGGAAGTCTCAGTACACCTGCCTTTCCTTTGTATTGAGTGCAAGTGAAGCCAATGCCCAGAGTGTGCAGGCACAGGCACTGCCCAGGGAAGTCTCAGTACACCTGCTGAAGTCTGTGCAGGAATGCAAAGTGCAGAATGTGACACCCCCTCCCTGCACCTTCTTAGCACCTATGTGCCATTTACAATCTAAAAACAATGCAGCTGCCCCCTCTCTCTACCCATACCCTTATTTGTAGTATTAACTCTTCCCATCATCTGACTTCTATCAACCAGAAATGAGAAATAAATGAAATAGATCTGATTTAACTCTATCAAGAAGAAAACAAAAACTTGTTAAAAGTAGTTGGAATAGGCACTGCAGCAGCTGAGCTGTCTGGTCTGTATGAACAGGTGGGCAATATTTTGTAGCCTGGTATAAAATCTAAGAAATAAAGCATGCCATCTTCTTACCTTGGTTATACAAGATCCAAGGGAAAGGTATGATGCCGACATGTGACAGTGAGGGACTGAGAAAGTGCTCTGATCAGCTGCTGGTAACATTCTGTTGGCTTTTATGTGCAGGTGGGAGGGGCTGTCCCCTGGAGTAGGTGGGCTGTCAGTGCAGCAGACAGGCACTCAGCCCCCCAGCCCCTCTGTAAAGTGTGTTTTCCAGGGAGCTAGTCAGGAGGGGAAAGGAAAGTCAATTGTGCTTCAGAGCAGGCTTACATTTTAAAAGAATGCAAATGGAACAAGACGTATGCAAAATTCATCCAAACTCCATGGAACATTTTCATTTTCAGATGTTTAAAACATGAGACTTGTACAGTATACCCCAGTCCCAGAGCAGAAGTTTCATTCATGAGATATTTAGGTTAATAAGCCCATGGGGTAGTAACGTAGTAATAAACCCTCAGTTGTTTTAAAAACAAGTTTCTACCATGAAATCCAGCATACTAGCGTGAGCTACAGTATGCCTTTATTTTAATTTTTTGCGTCGTACTCACAGTTTAATGCCGTAGTTAAGTTTCAGACTCTCCGCGGGGAATGGGCGTTCCTATGCAGAGGGGAACATGATTGACGGCCGGCTATGGCGCGTCACGCTTCCCGAAAATAGCCGGAGTAGGACTCGGCTCTTCACTGCGCTATACGGCGCCTGCGCACAGACTAGGAGCTGATTGCGCAGGCGCCGTGAAGAGCCAAGTCCTATTTCGGCTATTTTCCGGAAGCGTGACGCGCCATACCCGGCCGTCAATCATGTTCCCCTCTGCCTAGGAACGCCTACTCCTCGCGGGGAGTCTGAAACTTAACTACGGCATTAAACTGTGAGTACGGCACAAAAAAAAAAAAAATAATGGCATACTCTATCTCGCGCTAGTATGCTGGATGACATGGTAGAATTTTTTTTTTTTTTTTTTAGGGTGAACCCCCGCTTTAACAAACTGAGCACAACAAAATAAAATAAACTTTCCCAACTTTCCCAATTCATTTGTTCAAATTCTCACCCCAGCACTTGTAGTTTACAACTTCATCTGCTGCTGGCTCCTGCTCTCATTCTCTTCATTTCCAGTCTTCACAGGAAAGAGTTAACAGTGGACAGTGCAGTCTGAAGTCATTGTGTTAGATTGGAGAAGGGAGGAGGAGGGAGGAGCAGGGAAGTGTCTTGTCATTCTAGACTACAGTAAAACCTTGGTTTGAGAGTAACTTGGTTTGAGAGCAGTCTGAAGTCATTGTGTTAGATTGGAGAAGGGAGGAGGAGGGAGGAGCAGGGAAGTGTCTTGTCATTCTAGACTACAGTAAAACCTTGGTTTGAGAGTAACTTGGTTTGAGAGCATTTTGCAAGACAAGCTACATTTTTTTATAAATTTTGACTTGATATACAAGTAGCGTCATGTCACAACAGAGTATAAGAGAGAAGAGAGGCGCCTCGAAGTGTAGAAATATGGTTAGATTTAAAGCGGAGTTCCACCCAAAAGTGGAACTTCCGCTTAATCCACTCCTCACCCCCTTACATGCTACATTTGGCATGTAATTTTTTTTGGGGGGGAGTGGGGGCTTCAGTAGGAGTGGGACTTCCTGTCCCACTTCCTTCTTCCGCCCAGGGACCGCTAAAGTGATACGTCATATCGCCTTTTGGTGACCCCTCCCTGTAGGTGATCGCCTGGGACACATGACAGGTCCCAGGCGATCGCCTATCCAATCAGTTAGCGCAGCGAAGCTCGCGCATGCGCAGTAAGTGCCAGGCCATGAAAGCTGTCACGGCCGGGTGCCCACAGTTAGGATGGAGGTGCCGGCGGAGAGGGGGGGAGAGGAGCGGAGATCCGTGCGGCGCGGCGCTGGACAGTGGAGCAGATAAGTGTGTTTATTAAAAGATTACAGGGTGCCTTGGCGTGGCTCTGTGGCTCACGCATGCGTTTGCAAATGCGTGCGGACAAAACCCCTGTATTTAATGCATACTGTTAGGCCCCGTACACACGACCAGTTTCCTCGGCAGAATTCAGCTTCCGACTGAGTTTCTGGCTGAATTCTGCCGAGAAACCCGGCCGTGTGTACACTTTCGGCCGAGGAAGCCGACGAGGACCTCGGCGAGGAAATAGAGAACATGTTCTCTATTTCCTCGTTGTTCTATGGGAGAACTCGGCCCGCCGAGGTCCTCGGCGGCTCCAGGACTGAACTGGCCGAGGAACTCGATGTGTTTGGCACGTCGAGTTCCTCGGCCGTGTGTACGGGGCCTTAGACAGGTTAATTTGGTTGTTCTGCAGGCTGGTCAGTAAGTAGGCTTGGTTTTTCCCTGGGCATTCTCCAGGTTTTGTTGTTATCTGTGTTTATTAAAAGCCAGCAGCTATGCTTTTTGTAGCTGCTGACTTTTATAAAAACATCAAAAAAGGCTGGCACTCAACTTTAATGAAGGTCCAACATTTAGCACCTCGCATGGTTGATGAATACAACATAAAACAGGCACATCTAAGTATGCAGGCATCCGGGGTAAAGCTGTCCACATAGACCAGTGATGGCAATCCTTGGCACCCCAGATGTTTTTGATTGCATTTTCCATGATGCTCATGCACTCTGCAGTGTAGTGGAGCATCATGGGAAATGTAGTTCCAAAACATCTGGGGTGCCAAGGTTTGCAATCACTGACATAGACCATCCTCAGCACCGCCATCAACGTCATCCCTTCCACTTTGCGCTCCACGAGCTGTTCAAGCCACACTGTCAGATTGCTCTACTGCAGGGTAGTCTTCCCGATCACGATTGCAGACTGACAGCGGTGAGAACCAACGGTGAGGAGGATGGTCTATGTGGACAGCTTTACCCCGGATGCCTGCATACTTAGATGTGCCTCTTTTAATCATCAACCATGAGTTGCTAAATGTTGTACCTTCATTAAATGTAACTATATTGCTACACTTAGAGGCGCCTCTCTTCCCTTTTATACTCTCCTGCTGCATTTTGCTTCTAATCCCCTTGTGGAGGCTTCCATTTGTGGATGGACATTTTATGGGTACACAACCTATTACATTGCTATAATCTTTTTACATGGACTATAAACTGAAAGATTTATGAAAAAAAGTTTGTGGATCATCTTAGTTTCTATTATTTCTTATGGGGAAATTCGCTTTGATATACAAGTGCTTTGGATTACAAGCATGTTTCTGGAATGAATTATGCTCACAATCCAATGTTTTACTGTATAGTGCTATGGGGGAGATTTACTAAAACTGATGCATGCAAAATCTGGTGCAGCTCTGCAGAGACACCAATCAGTTTCCAGGTTTTATTGTCAAAGCTTAAAGGCAGGTACACATGATCAGATTATCAGACAAATTTATGTCCAGTTTTTGTTGCATGCTAGTCTTGTATCGAAAGTGAAGAGGTTACTCACCATACGAAAATTCTCGTACGACTTCAGAAGTGATGTAATGTGTTGAATAGTTTTGTATGTGTTCTTTGATTTTTTTCGGAGCATGCGTAATCTTGCTCTTACGATTTTTTTTGGACAAAAACTGCCAATTAAACGAAAATCAGACGTTGTGTTCGCGTACGACAATAGTTTTATAGCCTGCACATTCAGTTTGTGTCATCTGAAAATTCGGAATCAGCTGTTAAAAGCACCGTACTAATGATCAGAAAATCGTCAGATCATTCATCGCACAAAACTTCAGATTTTCGTATCGTGTGTATAGACCTTTAAGCAGAGCTCCAAGCTTCTTCAGAAACGTTTTTTTAATCGACTATCGGGTGCTGCCACCACCAACTCCACTAAGCCGCAAGGCTCCCTACTGCACATGTGTGAAGCACAATGTGCTTTGTGAATGGCCTGGCACGGGTCCGTTGGGCAGCATGATTGCAGATGAATGGACGTTGCAGTGGATGGGTAGAGGTACAATTTACCTGATACTCATTCACATAGGGGGGGGGGGCAGGATGTGGGGGTACCCTTGTTGAGGTGGGCTTCCAGATTCCGATAAGCCACCAACCCGCAGACCCCCACAACCACCTGGCCATGTTGAGGGCAAGCGGCCTGGTATGGTTCAGGAGGGGGGCACTCACTCGCCCCCCCCTTCATGGCCTGCCAGGCTACTTGCTCGGATAAGGGTCTGGTATGGATTTTGGGGGACCCCACGGCAAAAAAAATTGCGTGGAGTTCCCCTTAAAATCTATACCAGACCCAAAGGGCCTGGTATGAATTTGGGGGGTACCCCATGCCATTTGTTTCTTAATTCTGTCATAGGGTTCCCCTTAACAACTTCAATACCCTGTATTATATACTGTACACTGACTACACTGTATATATATATATTTTTTTTCTTTTTTAATAGACTGCCTGCACTGTATATATAGTCTAAAATACACTAATTACAATATATATATATATATATATATATATATATATATATATATATATATATATATATATATATAGTAAACTGCCTGCAAGCCACTAACTAACCTGCCTCTAGCTAACATTCTCTCAATCGCCAGGTTATTATAACACAATGGGGGTTATTTACGAAAGGCAAATCCACTTTGCACTACAAGTGCAAAGTGCACTTGAAATTGCATGGAAAGTGCACTTGGAAGTGCAGTCGCTTTAAATCTGAGGGGTAGATCTGAAATGAAGGGAAGCTCTGCTGATTTTGTCATCCAATCATGTGCAAGCTAAAATGCTGTTTTTTATTTTCCTTGCAAGTCCACCTTCAATCTACAGCGACTGCACTTCCAAGTGCACTTTGCACTTGTAGTTTGCACTTGTAGTGCAAAGTGGATTTGCCTTTTGTAAATAACCCCCTATATACGGCCACCCTGTAAGCAGCCTTATATAGTGTGGGGCGTGGACTTAGCCCCCTGAGCGATGATTGGCTAAAGGTACCCTACCTTTGGCCAATCATGGCTCTCACAGCAAAGTGACAGGTCAGGTGCATGCTTTGGCCAATCAGCAGCCGTCAATTGCACCGTGAATGCCCCATATGTTTGTTTGTTCTGCAAACAAACACCCGATGTTCGAGTCGAACTTACGTTCGACTCGAACATTGGGACCATCCCTACAAATAGACTATTCACAATGCAAGGGAATTTTCCCTAAGCTTAGTAGATAGATATGGTGAAAATTTTAGAAGTCAGCAGATCTTCACCTCATTCACTAAACTAAGGTAATATTCCCTTGCAAAGGGGACAGCCTGTTTGTCTTTAGTAAATCAACCCCTTTGGATAAGTTGTCTTAGGTATACAATAGGGAATGCAATATTATAAGGGAGAAGTTCATCCTTGAATACTGCCACTCCAATGCCAGGTGTAAGCAAGGAGGCTAGCCCATGGGGAGAGGTGATGGTTCTATTGTAAATGCTCTTTTAAAGGGTTGCCTGACCCCCCACCTGTATCGGACTGTGCTTTAGATGTTTTGCTACACAGTGCAAAGTGTATGAACAGGACATATTACCATATACAGTTTCTCACAAAACTGAGTACACCCCTCACATTTTTGTAAATAGTTTATTATATCTTTTCATGTGACTACACTGAAGAAATGACACTTTGCTACAATGTAAAGTAGTGAGTGTACAGCTTGTATAACAGTGTAAATTTGCTGCCCCCTCAAATTAACACACAGCCATTAATGTCTAAACCGCTGGCAACAAAAGTGAGTACATCCCTAAGTAAAAATGTCCAAATTGGGCCCAAAGTTTCAATATTTCGATCCTTAATGTAACTCATCCTCAACTGGTTAAAACTTTAGGGTTGGAGAGATGGACAAAAGGGTTTCCATAATGACTAAGGACAAGAAGAGGAGGACCAATGTTTTCACACAAAGGAAGCAATGCAAAGAGAACACAATTTTTTTTCATACAAGTACATGGTACAGCAGGCACATATCAGGCACATATCAGGAATATGAAATGCTGGGTTTACATACTCTTTAGGAAAGAGAGCAGCAGTGACTGTTTTTTATTATAGGAAGCTCCTGTGCAGAGGCAGAGTTTCCCACTTGATCTGGAAGAATTACACAAAGCACACCAAGATTTAAATAAGAATACACATGGCTCTTGTATTTAGATAATATTTGTTTATCCCATAGTTCAGTTAAAGGAATTAGGGATTCCTAGCCATGTTTAATGAATGGGGTCGGTGATGTTACGGGTTGTGAAGGACTGTGGTGGGACGACCGGCGTTCTTAACAACCACTGACAGCGGGAATTTATAACAGTGGTAGTAATTATACATGATGTTCATCTTTCATCGCAGGGGTAAATGTTCAGTCTTTCGTCGAATCTTAAGTCCATACCTAGTGCTGGATAACATCTGTAGCTCAGTTATTGAATTTACTTGGTTATTTTTCCTTAACCAGTTCTTTTTTTTTTGTAATTAAACATTCTAAAGATTAAATCACATTGATAAAGAGTGTGAAGGACTTAGTATTGCTGTTTTTTTTTTCTATACAAAATGAAATGTACACACATTAAGGGTAAATGAGGAGGAAGAGCAGGTATGTTCCCAACATCACAAGCTTGACACTGATGGAACACTGATGTGGTTGCACTGTGAACCCCAACTACTGTACTAGTTTCCCATAACAGGCAAAACAATAATAAACTGTCCAAAATGTTCACTGAGAAGCTTGTGTGCACTGTAAACACATCAACAGCTCTAAAACTGAATTTCTAAATTTGATAGATGAATGTGCCAGTCATTTATGAAGCCTCGTACACACGTCCGAGGAACTCGACGGGCGAAACACATCGTTTTGCTTGTCGAGTACCTTGTGAAGCCGCCGAGGATCTCGGCGAGCCAAATTTTCCCATTCCCATCGAGGAAAAAGAAGACACACTTTCTTTTTGGCCCGACGAGATCCTCAACGGTTTCCTCGTCGAAAAGTGTACACACGACCGGTTTACTCGGCAAAAAAATAAAACAGCAAGCTTCTTGCTGTTTTTTGCCGAGAAACTTGGTCGTGTGTACGAGGCCTAAGAACTAAAATGAAAAAAGTAGAAAGGTTTACCATACCAAAAAAAGTTTATCATCATGTAAACTAGACCCTACAACAGGCTGTCGACACTCAGTACCAAGCAAGCACCCCAATATACACCAGCATTCTTCCTAATACACACTGCACTATACAGTACAACCAGTGGCAGAATTATCGTGGTTGCCACAGTCGCACTTGGGGGCCCACCCGTGTGCCAGTGCGAGGGGCTGTCAATATGGCTTTACTGACTACTAGGAGGCCCGCCGCAGCTGCGCCGCCTGCCCGTTCGTTCCGCCGCGGGGAGGGGGCTTTCGCCCGCTGAGCAGAGAGAACACTGGCTGAGAGAGACTCTGCACCATCCCGCCCACCTATCCAGAGAGAGACTGTAGGGAGGTGGGGCGGACACTGAAAAATGAAGTCAGCTGACACAAATCGAGTGGAGGGGAGGTGCTCTCCCCATGAGGAAAGGCACGGTGACGGAAGTAAGTGATGGATTGCAGTGCAATCGATCCATCCAAACCTCCACCACCTCTGCTTCTTACTGATCCCATCCGTACCCCCATCACTTCTACAACAGAGGTGATGGGGGGGATAGGGATGAGATCAGTGGGGGGTGGGTGGGATCAGTAAGAGGTAAAGGTGGTGGTGGGAGAGGATGGCACCACTGTTGTCACCCCCCCCACGTACCACCGCTGCCACCCCCCATGTACCACCGTTGTCACCCCACCACATACCACCGCTGTCACCCCCCCAAGTACCACTGCTGCCACCCCCCAAGTAACACTGCTGCCACCCCCCAAGTACCACCAATGTTACCCCCCAAGTACCACCGCTGCCACCCCCTCAACATCACTGTTGCCACCCCCTCAAGTACCACTGCTACCACCCCCCCTCAATTATCACCACTGCCACCCCCTCAACATCACCACTGCCACCATTGCCACCCCCCGTTCCTGCATCCCTAATTTTTTTTTATCAAAATCATGATTTTTTGGGGGGGGGAGGGGGCCTCCGTGATTTCTTGCACCGGGGCCCTGAAGTTTCTAGTTACGCCTCTGAGTACAACCCAATACACACTGCATCATGCAGGGCCAGACTGGGAAAAAAAACCAGCCCTGCGAAAAGTTTCATACCAGCCCCATAGCATTATTATACCAGCCCAATATCATACTGGTATTATTTTCTTGTTCAAGAAAGGCAAAACCATTCATTTTAAAGCACATTTGAAGAGTGTATTATATATAGAGAAAACAGATATGAAAGCACATAGGGCTATATATATAAGCAAATTCATGTTAAAAATTGTAAAAGTGGTCAATCATCAAGGGGAAACGTGAATTGGGGGGCAACTCTGGTGACCAAAGACCACCCTCCGCAGAAAGAATACACTAAGGTAAGGGGAGAAGGGTTACTCATATAAGGGGGAAACCTTTATATCAGTGCCCCCTTACATTATTGTATTCACTCCCCCCTTACATCAGTGACCCCCCCAGACTGGCCTGGCGGCGCTGTCACTGACCTCCTTTCAGGAGCACCGTGCAGGGCTCGGTCAGTTGGTTTCAGTTTGGTGGCTCAGATTTTATCCTATAGTCTCCTCTCCACAGTCCACACATGTCTGACTTCTCCCATGTGTCCATCATCGCAGTCTCACTGTGCCCATAATTATAGCCTCACTGTGCCCATCAATGGGGCCTCACTGTGCCCATCAATGTGGCATCAATGTGCCCATCATTGCAGCCTCACTGTGCCCATCAATGTGGCCTCACTGTGCCCACAATGTGGCCTCACTGTGCCCATCAATGTGGCCTCACTGTACCCATCAATACTGACTCACCATAGCCTGCCCTGGATCATACACACAGCGGGCATCTCCAGCTATGTGTCATTGAGCTGGGTCTGTGTGTGTTGCCTGCGGTGCTGTAACAAGGTCATGCCCCCCCTAGACTGGCTTGTGCGATAGGCGGAACACTGATTTAATCAGTGTTTCATTTACTATCACACGAGCCGATCTAGGGGGGCGAGACCTTATTACAGAGCTGCCGACAACACACACAGACCCAGATGTATGTGACAAACAAGAGGAGCAGGCGGGAGCCTGGAGGGGAGTGCTGCAGCCAGCCACAGATCAAAGTGGCCCCAGGGCAGGTGGCCTTTCTTTGACATTTTCTGGTATCCCGGTAGGCCAGTCCGACCCTGGCACCATGCACCCCAATACACCCATCATATACACCAAGTGTCTCCAAACTTGTTTTAAAAAAGGGCTAGTTTATTGTCTTTCAGACATTATGGGTGCTGGACTATGGCCAGTGGGGGTAAAAAATTCCCCAAGGAGCAAACAATACCTTTGGTGGTCTACTCTGTGGGAATAACAAATTACATAGTACGTGTGAACAGCAGAGGAATAGTGGCTCATCACTGGTATTCTTGTTGGTGTTAGTGGAAAGAATAATGCCCGTAGTGGAAGGAATAGTGCACCATCGTTGATGTTAGTGGAAAGAATAGTGCCCCATCACTGATATCAATAGAAGGAATAGTGTCCCATCATTGGTGTCAACAGGAGGAATAGTGCCTGATAATTGATATCAGTGATAAGAATAATGTCCCATTGTTGGAGTCAGTGGGGGGGAATTATGTCTAATTGTTTGTGTCAGTTGAAGAAATTATGCCTCGTTATTGGGGTGAGTAGAAGGCATAGTGCCTCAAGGGTCGGATAAAGGCAAGCAAAGGGTCACGGGCCCACATACTGCAGTTTGGAGACCACTGGCATACACCCATGTAACACTGACATGTTATGCTCTCCTTTGAGCTCCCATGATTGGCTTAGTAGATTTTAGTTCAGCAATCTTCATTCTTCTCTGGCTCCTCCCTGACCCACTATATTCTATCATCCTGCAGTGTTTCACTTTCACTTAAGCATTTACAAAATACATTTTAATTAAAGTAACATTTTGAGTACATTTTAAAACGCTTCTTGCAGCTTTCTTGATGCCTTTAAATGTTGTGGCACCAGAGTGGAATGCTCAGTGGGAGACGGACTGGCCCCCTCCCTTCTCCCTCCCCCTTGCTGCATATGGTGGCTGCAGCCCTACAGGAGACAACACGGTGGACAGTATCCTTGAGATGGATCGTCCGCTCATATGGAACAGGCTTGCTGACAAGAACCCTTCATAGAGATCTTATTACTTATTCAAATGGTAGCATTAATTCATTAGTGCTGGGCGCTTGGCAGTGTGAACATACAATAAGGCTAATTGGCCACCCTAGGTGGGAAGTATTAATAACCATGAAACTGGCGGACCTCAAAAATACTTAACCTGATTATTTGATAAATGTGCCCCCACACCTAACAGTGGGACCGTATTTGTGGCTGTATTTGGGCTAATTTTCTAGCTCAGTGGGTGATGGCCTCGATCCCCACATCCCATTTCTAATGTATTAAAGGCTCCTGAAGAAGCGACTAGGATGCGAAACATGTAGAGCTTTAAAAGATCCACCAAGGACAAGTGGAAGCCCAGCACCTGGAGAAAACGTGAACACTTTGGTGTACATCTCTCTATGCGCATGGTCTCCATGCATGCGGTATACACTTTTAAAGGTGTTTGCACTTTTTCTGTGATTCATAGCATTTCGCAATATTTTAGAAAATATTTAATATTCAAATGGTCCACTTTGATGTATTTTTAAAGGTAATTCCTTTTTTCATGTTGGATAAGAGGAGGGTGGGTCAGACTTCATGTCCTACTCCCTGAACAAAATTGAGCCAGGCATTGCTCAGCCATTTACAGTAAGCCTTTTATGTCATTAATGAATACAGGGCTTAATCTGATTGGCTGAGGTGGAGAGGTGAGAGAGGTGGACAGATGTCTCTACCTCAGCCATTCAGAGCTACCCTTGTATTAATTTATGTAAAGGGCAGAGCAGCCCTCAGCCCCATACTTTATGTATACTCATAGGCGTGTGCACAGGGTGTGCCAGGTGTGCCCAGGCACACCCTAATCACCCTGTGCAGAACATATTCCCCCTACTGACCTGGCTCCCCCTCTTTCCCCTACTGGCTTCCCTCCTCTCCCACCGGTTGTTGCTGTGGATGTTTTAGGGTGAGTGGGGGAAGGGGCCAGTAAATATTCCATTTATCAGCCCCTTCCCTTTCTGAATGAACATTGTGAGTGATCGGTAGAGTGTGTTTAACCTTTTGGTGCACACCCTAATGTCAAAGCCTGCGCACACCTATGTGTATACTCTATGTAACTGATGCTACATACAGTTGATACAGTGTTCCAATGGCTGCATCTGTTAGTGAAGCAATTCATTTGCTTGTGCTGGTCAACTTGGTCCAAACTATTTCAATTGCAAGAAACCTGGAGATAGGGTTTAAGTATTCTATAAACCAAACAAACACAAAAGGGGTTTTGCTATGCATACACTTTAATGAGAATCCTGGAAGTAGCTTTAAACTAACTTTTAACAAACTGAAGCTTGCTGAAGCTAGCTGACAACTTTAAACATTAAACAGCACTTACATTAAAAACGGTATAAAACACTCCTTAGGATGTCAGGAAAGCCGCATGAAGCCTGTTAAATGCTTTGTAAATGTCTGATGAAGTTCATGCTTTGTTTTCAGACTAACATTTATAAGCCAAGATTATACAAAGCAAGTGTATTTAGGGCCTTAATGTGAAATAGCTGCTGGTAATACAAAAGCACATGTGAAAGGGTCTATATCTACACAGAAAACAGGACAGTGAATAAAGCTAAAATGACTAATTGAAGTCCTCCTGTACTTCAGTTTTTGCCAACACTGCTTTGTAAAAATGTTAACTCTACCCTAATTGTAATATAATTAAACTAAATCGCCTTTAATAGTTTTATGCTAAAACTGAATTTAAAGCAGGGGTTCACCCAATAAAAAATGTCTAACTTTACATTGAGCCGAGTTGTGAGAATGACATTATGCTGTTTTTTTTTCCTTGCCGTACATACCGTTTTATCTATATTTTCACCGCGGCTTCCGGGTATGTAATCTGCAGGACTGGGCGTTCCTATTTACATGTTAATTGATTGTCATGCTTCCCACCGGCGCATACAGCGCGTCACAAGTTGCCGAAAGAAGCCGGACTGCTAGTCGGCTCTATACGGCGCCTGCGCACCGACGTTCGGCTTCTTTCGGCAACTCGTGACGCGCTGTATGCGCCGGTGGGAAGCATGTCAATCAATTAACATGTGAATAGGAACGCCCAGTCCCGCAGATTACATACCTGGAAGCAGGGCTGGACTGGGACAGAAATTTGGCCCTGGACTTCATCCAGACTGGCCCACTTTGACAGGTCTCTACCATGGCGGCCGGACAAATCCCGAACCCCCCCCCCCGGCCAACCAAGCCCCCGAACCCCCTTCACTAGCCGTTCTACTTTATTAGAGTAGAACCGCTGGTACTGGTACTCTTATAGGCAGTACCAGTGGGGAAGCTAGAAATTATTTCACCTGGGGCAAAGAATCAGTTTGGTGCCCCCCTTATGGGACAAGATTAGGCAGAAGTGAGAAACTCCCAGGCCATAGCTGTTGAGTCAGCTGTCTGTCCCTTCCCCCCCATGCTCTTCTGTCACCCCCCCTGCTCCTCTGGTCCTCCTCCTGCTTCTTTTTTTCCCCCAGGTGAGCGCTGCGGGGAGGGAGAAACAGAGGAGCGGAAGCGGGCGGCAGTCCGAGGTCACTAAAGCCGGCCCACTGAGCCATCGGCCCACCGGGAAACTCCCTGTAGTCCCAATGGCCAGTCCATCCCTGCCTGGAAGCCGCGGTGAAAATATAGATAAAACGGTATGTACGGCAAGGACATAAAAAAAACAGCATAATGTCATTCTCACAACTCGGCTCAATGTAATGTTAGAATTTTTTTTTTGGGTGAACCCCCGCTTTAAGGTACAAATAAACTTTTATTGAAATATATTTCTTAGTAGTCATAAAGGAAACAAATCTACTTTGCGTGCACCAAATGACTTTTGAAAAACCAAATTGTGCCTTGTAAAAGTAGTGGTAACATTATCACTGTGCTGCACATAACCTGTTCTGAGAACAGTGTCGTGGGAGGGACCCAACAGGCCTATCTACTACAGGCTGCCTGCAGAAAACTACAGGAGGGCGCATAGGCAAGACCAGTCAAACTGTACAAGTTGAGAGAGAAGCAGTGGCCAGTGTTTATTACAAGAAGCTCTTGTGCAAAGGTAAAGTTTAACATTAAATGACTGCACAGACCTGGAAGAAATACACAAAGCACACCAAGATTCAAGGAAGAATACTTTAGACCAGCCTTTCTCAACCTTTTCAACACAGTAGCACCCTTAAAATAACTTTCCATTTTCAGGGGAATCCCTGCTAAAACTTACTATAGCTACAATTCATAATACATTAATGTGATGATCGGTGGGAAGAATGCTCCTTAGGCCTCGTACACACGACCGAGTTTCTCGGAAAAAAACAGCAAGAAACTTGCTGGGAGATATTTTTTTGCCGAGGAAACCGGTCGTGTGTACATTTTCGTTGAGGAAACTGTTGAGAAACTCGACGAGCCAAAAAGAGAACATGTTCTCTATTTCCTTGACGGGAATGAAGAAAATTGGCTTGTCAAGTTTCTCGACAGCCTAACAAGGAACTCGACGAGGAAAACGATGTGTTTCGCCCGTCGAGTTTCTCAGTCATGTGTACGAGGCTTTACACTTGAGGTCATTGGGAAAAATCCCCCCTCCCTACAGATACATAAAAAGATCAATGGTGTGAGTGGGAACTTATCTAAGAGGCAGAGTTTTCTCATTGCTCAAGGAAACCCCTAGCAACCTCTGAAGAAACCCTAGGGTTGCATGGAACCCTTGTTGAAAATCTCTACTTTAGACAAGATTTACCTATCCCGGAGTTCAGTTTTAAACAAGTGAGCACATTTAACGACTTGGCATCCAGCCTATTAACAAAAGACGGCCACAATGTGGCTCTCAGTTGACGGGAGGACGTCTAAATGTGTCATAAGTGTCCGATGTGTCCGCCATAGTGTCGCAGTCCCAATAAAAATCGCAGATCGCCGCCATTAGTAAAAAAAAAAAAATAATAATAATTCTGTCCCCTATTTTGTAGGCGCTATAACTTTTGCGCAAACCAGTCGCTTATTGCGATATTTTTTTACCAAAAATATATAGAAGAATACGTATCGGCCTAAACTGAGAATTTTTTTTTAAAATTGGGATATTTATTATAGCAAAAAGTAAAAAATATTGTGTGTTTTTTTTTAAAATTTTTTTTGGTTTATAGCGCAAAAAATTAAAACCGCAGAGGTGATCAAATACCAACAAAAGAACAACAAAAGAAAGCTCTATTTGTGGGGAAAAAAGGACGTCAATTTTGTTTGGGAGCCACGTCGCACGACCGCGCAATTGTCAGTTAAAGCGACGCAGTGCCGGAAGCTAAAATTTCGCCTGGGCATGAGGGGGGTATATGTGCCCAGTAAGCAAGTGGTTAAATCAGCAAACATCTGACACTATGGGAAGTATACTGAGAAGTATAGTCATTCTTAAGCTATATAAGGGGTAGGCAGAGCACAAGGACAGGTATATTGCTTTACAAATCTTTTGGCAGTTAAATAAGATTATAGTGCTGTGAAAAGTAATTACCCCCTCCCAATGCCGAATCATGAATAAACCACAATTTTTTTGGAAAGCTGAGTTAAATTTCACTTGCCACACCCAGGTCTGATTACTGCCAGACCTGTTGAATCAAGAAATCACATAAATAGAAGCTGTCTGACAAAGTGAAGCAGGCTAACAGATCACAAAAAGCCACACATCATGTCACAATCTAAAAAAATTCAAGAACAGATTGGAAACAAACTTGTATCGGTCTAGTAAGGGTTTTAAAGCCATTTCGAAGGATTTGGAACTCCAGTGAACCACAGGGGGAACCATTATCTGAATGAAGATAACTTGGAACAGTGGTGAACCTTCCCAGGAGTAGCCAGCCTACACAAATTAATCCAAGAGCATCTTGACAACTCATCCAGGAGGTCATAAAAGAACCCAGAACATTTAAAGAACTGCAGGCCTTACTTGCCTCAGGTAAGATCAGTGTTCACGATTCAACAATAAGAAAGAGACTGGGCAAAAATGGCATCTATGGGAATGTCCCAAGGCCAAAGCCACTGCTGACCAAAAATAACACAAAGGCTCATCCTATATTTACCAAAAAACATCTTGATTATCCCCAAGACTTTTAAGCAAATATTCTGTGGACTGATGAGACAAAAATGTATCTTTTTGGAAGGTGTGCATCCCGTTACATCTAGCATAAAACAAATACAGCATTTCATAACAAGAACATCATACCAACAGACATGGTGGTGGTTGAATGATCCTCTGGGGCTGCTTTGCACCTGGACGACTTACCATAATTCATGGAACCCTGAATTCTGAAGGAGAATGTCTGGCCAACAGTTTGTGACCTCAAGTTCAAGTGCACCTGGGTTATGCAGCAGGACGGTGATCTAAAACACAACAGCAAGTCCACCTCCAAATGGTTCAAACAAAGCAAAATGTTGGTTTTAGCGTGGCCCAGTCAAAGCCCGGACTTAAATCCAATTAACCACTTACCCCCCGGACCATATTGCTGCCCAAAGACCAGAGTACTTTTTGCGATTCGGGACTGCGTCGCTTTAACAGACAATTGCGCGGTCGTGCGACGTGGCTCCCAAACAAAAAAATTGGCGTCCTTTTTTTCCCACAAATAGAGCTTTCTTTTGGTGGTATTTGATCACCTCTGCGGTTTTTAGTTTTTGCGCTATAAACAAAAATAGAGCGACAATTTTGAAAAAAAATTATATTTTTTACATTTTGCTATAATAAATATCCCCCAAAAATATATAAAAAAACATTTTTTTTCCTCAGTTTAGGCCGATACGTTTTCTTCTACATATTTTTCGTAAAAAAAAATCGCAATAAGCGTTTATTGATTGGTTTGCGCAAAAGTTATAGCGTTTACAAAATAGGGGGTATTTTTATGTCATTTTTATTATATTCTTTTTACTAGTAATGGCGGCGATCAGCGATTTTTTTTTCGGTACTGCGACATTATGGCGGACACTTCGGACACTTTTGACACATTTTTGGGACCATTGGCATTTTTATAGCGATCAGTGCTATAAAAATGCATTGGATTACTATAAAAATGCCACTGGCAGTGAAGGGGTTAACACTAGGGGGCGGGGAAGGGGTTAAGTATGCCTGGGTGTGTTCTTACTGTGGGGGGGGGGGCCGGGCACACGCACGGGATTCGGGGGCGAGCGGGGGGCGCCCCCTAGTGGCGGCTGGGAGAGAGGACGTCATACTACGTGCTCTCGCCCAGCCGAGCCAACTTGCCGACGTATAACGGCGGTGGCCGGTCGGCAAGTGGTTAAGATGCTGTATGACCTTACTCAGGCCCTTCATGCTGGAAATCTCTCCAATGTGGCTGAGTTAAAACAATTCTGTCAAAATTGCTCCACAGCAATGTGAAAGACTCATTGCCAATTATCGCAAACGCTTGATTGCAGTTGTTGCCGCCAAGGGTGGCACAACCAGTTTTTAGGTTTAGGGAGCAATTACTTTTTTAAATAAAGCCAGGCAGGTTTGGACAGCTTTGGGCTTTGGACAGCTTTTTTGCCTTAATAAATGAAACCATCGTTTAAAAACTGCATTTTGTATGTACTTGGGTTATTTTTGTGTAATAATACAATTTGCAAATACTGTATGCAAAAAAAAAAAAAAAATCAGAGATGGGGCAAATACTTTTTCACATCATTGTATTCGAAAATATCACTGCCACTGTAGCTAAGTAGCTAAAGATGCCTCCTTGATTTCCTTGCTTCTGCATCAGTAAATGTCTTATAATGACATAAGTCATATCAAACAAAAAGTCAGTTTTCGCAACCAAGGTAGTTAATATTGCATTGAGCCTTAGCAGGTGAAAGTTTGAAAACCAACTTTTTAGTCTGATTTGTGGAATGCTATTATATGTCCATTACTGGAGCAGAGGTTGGGAAGTTTGGGTCTTGCTGGTTTATTTATTCATTAAATATATTCACTTCGAATTGAACAGATTTTCAGTGAATATTATTACAAGCTCTTTGACTTAAAATTGTAATGTCTGTTAGCCTTTTCCAGAACACAGAAAATGTATTTAATTAAATGTAACACAGTGGGTCTACATGTGAATGAATTTGCACACATTCCAATAAACTGGCAGCCATGACAAGATCTAAACTTTGCAGGTCCGAGGTTTTCGTCCCCTGTCAATAGCGCTATTGAATTATAAAATAACAGGCTATTCTTGTGGTGAGGGCATTTACATTTACACTCACTATGATGGATGCCAACCATTTAGTTTTCAGGACAGATTGACTGCAATCTGCAGTAGTTTGTGACTTTGCTGTTGTTTTCTCATCTGGTTTTGCTTATTTTCATTGGACTGCTAGTTTACCGGTAAAATAAATGTGCTTTCTTAAAGGTTTACTGAGAAAACATACAAACAATTCAATTAGCAAAAGGAGAAGGGGGACACTTGACGTAACCCGCATGCTTGAATAAAACACATTCTTATATATACAGTAGGTACATAAGCCACACACACATGTATGATACCTGAAATGGAAAGGCTTTTAGATTTTTCCCAAGTTATAAGAGTCATTCATAGTAAGTGACCTGATTCCTGTTATATTCTAGTTGATTTTCCAGTAAATTGGTGAAAAAAATACAGACATTGTGGCCTTGTATCACATTCCTTGTAATAAGAATAAAAGTGGAAAATAAAAAATAAAAATAAAGAGACAGTGTAAAATAAAAAATAAAAAGTAAAATAAACAACTAAAAAATAAAAAAGTAAAGCGCCCCATCCCTCCATACTTGCGTGCAGAAGCGAATGCATACATAAGTCACTCCTGAATTTTTAAACAGTGTTCAAACGACACATGTGAGGTATCACCATAAACCTTAGCGTAAGAGCAATAATTCTAGCACTAGACCTTCTCTGTAACTCTAAAGAGGTAACCTGTAAAGAATTTTAAAGCGTCGCCTATGGAGATTTTTAAGTACCGTAGCTTGTCACCATTTCCCAAGCGTGCACAATTTTAAAGCGTGACATGTTAGATATCTGTTTACTCGGCGTAACATAATCTTTCACATTATACAAAAAATTGGGCTAACTTTACTGTTTTTTATTATTCATTAAAGGAGTTGTAAGGGCAGAAGTTTTTTTTATCTTAATGCAGGGGTACGTAACCTCTGCCCTCCAGCTGTGGTGAAACTACAAAATCCCATCATGCCACTGCCTCTAGGAGTCATGCCTGTGATTGTCAGGGTCTTGCAATGTCTTATGGGATCTGTAGTTTCAAAACAGCTGGAGGGCTGAGGTTGCCAACCCCTGTCTTAATGCATTCTACACATTAGGATAAAAAACCTTTGTGTGTAACAGCCACCGCAGAACCCCCTAATTACTTACCTGAGCCCCATCTCTCTTCAGCAATGTCCGCAAATGTCTAAGCTGTCCGGGACACTTCTCCTGACTGGCTGAAACACAGCAGTGGTGCCATTGGTTCAAGCAGCTGTCAATCAAAGCTAGTCAAAGAATCAGGGGAGAGAGGGGGCAGGGCCATGTCGGGGCTCCATGTCTGAATAGACACGTGGAGCTGTGACTCAGAGCCAGTGCCCCCATAAGAAGCTGCTGACTGTGGGGGCACTTGATAGGAGGGAGGGGCCAGGAGCAGCAAAGAGGGACACGAGAAGAGGAGGATCTGGGTTGCTCTGTGCAAAACCAACTGCACAGAGGAGGTAAGTACTGTTAACATGTATGTTTATTTTATTTTTTTTAAACAGGACTTTACAATTACTTTAAAGTGTATTTTTTCCCCAAAAAATGTGTTTGAAAGACATAAAATATTGCAACAATCGCCATTTTATTTTTTGGGTCTCTGTTAAAAAAATGTATAAGGTTTGGGGGTATCTAAGTAATTTTCTATCAAAAAAATACTAATTAGGAAATTGATAAAGCATTGCCTACCATTACACAAATCTGCCTACCATTACACAAATCCCCAGGACCCGATGACTTCAACAATGAGTACTACAAAATATTCTCCAACACTCTCGCCCCGCACTTAGTGTTTGTTAACCCACCTTTGTAAACTGACCACAGTGTATCATGGCTGTTGAGCCCTGACACCTTGGTCAGCTTAAGTGCCCTGCTATCTGACTCCTCCGTGCTCTCTTCTTCCCCTCCCTGCCTGTCAGCTTGTGACAGTGCCCGCCCCCACATTTCCTGCTTCTCAAATAACTTTAACATCTTCATACCATCTCCTCTGTGTTCTAATCCTGTGTCCCCCTGTGTGAGTGATTTATAAAAAAAAGCCTGCTACACCTAATTTCACAACTCTTCTCAGTGATCACATGATTGGCTGGCTCTCTCTCTGCTCCTCCTCTCCCGAGTGACGTAGGGGAATCTCAGGCCCCGCCCGCTGCATCAGTCAGACGTGAGAGGTAAATCTATTGTGGCCTTTATTAATAGTGTGACTAGTGTTTTTTTCCCTTTATATTGACTCTTTTTTGCAACCCCTAGCCCAAAACCTTCAATCGTATGTACTGGACTCCATACATCTAATGGAACTCCTATCCCTTTATACATGGCATGATAGCTATTCTTGGCTATCACTTGACGTAAATTACCTATTTACATCTATTCCCCATCATATAGGTTTGTTGGCTGTACAACACTTTTTGTCATCAGATCCTATGCTCAACACCAAACAGGGCACTTTCATCTCAGAGGCAATGTCTATTTTCATTTTGAGGGTGAATGTTACTTACAAACCCATGGTACTGCAATGGGTGGAAATTTTGCCCCATCTTACGCCAACTTGACCATTGGTTTGTGGGAAAAACGGTTCATATGGAATAACAACCTGCTTGGCAAAAATTTGGTATTTTTCGGAAGGTATATCAACGACATTATCGTCATCTGGGACGGCTCCCCGTCCATGATTGACGATTTTGTCCTACATTGTAATACTAAAGATTTGGGGCTCTCCTTTACATCTGTATGAAATTAGGACAGCCTATACTTTTTAGATTTACCAAAACTATATAATAGGAGGACACACCATCTATCCAATCACTCTGTATCCAATCAGGCAGGCCCTTGCACTACATCAGGGGGTGTCCTGTGGGCTGCATGTGGTCCCAGGAAGTTTAGCATGCTGTCTGAGCCCATCTGAAGGGACCTGGGGGAAGCCAGGCAAATGCGTGGAGAAATGGTGTGAAAACTAAAGCTGGCCATACACCATACAATTTTCTTATTCAATTTTCTTTAGATTTACATTCAACTATGTAGTGCAAGGGCCTGCCTGATTGGAAACAAAATTGAAAGTGTTTATGTGTGACCTCATATTATATGGTTTTGGTAAATCTAAAGGAAAGTTGTACAAGAAAATTGTATAATGTATGGCCAGCCTAAGTTTATGGGTGAAGGTGTGTTAATGTTGTCAGCTGGTAAATTCCTGCCTGTGTTTTACTGGTTCCCAGGGCTGGCCCTATGATGGGACCGGGTGGTACCATGGGTACCAGGCAGAACTTTTAGGGGGGCAGCATATTTTTGTGCTATAAATATATATATTTTTTAACTTTTTGCTATAATAAATATCCCCAAAATTTAGAAAAATAAACTATTTTCTTTAGTTTAGGCCAATATGTATTCTTCTACATATTTTTGGTACCAAAAAAAAAAAACACAATTAGCGTACATTGATTAGTTTGCGCAAAAGACATTGTGGCCGCCGGCAATTCACAGGTCCCTTTATACTCCTGGATACATGTATAGAGCCATGGCAGGTCCTTTTATACGCCTATATGCATGTATAGAGCCATGACAGGCCCTCTTTATACATCTATAGAGCCATGACAGGCCCTCGTTATACTCCTTTATACATGTATAGAGCCATGACAGGTCCTCTTTATATTCCTTTACATGTAAAGAGTCGACAGGTCCTCTATATACATGTATAGAGCCATGACAGGTCCTCTTTATACATTTATAGAGCCATGACAGGCCCTCGTTATACTCCTTTATACATGTATAGAGCCATGTCAAGTACTCTTTATAGTCCTATATACATTTATAGAGCCATGACAGGTCCTCTTTACATGTAAAAGTAATGACAGGTCCTCTTTATACTCCTTTATACATGTATAGAGCCATGACGGGTCCCCTTTAGTTATCATGATATAAAATAATGAATGTGGGGGCCTTTTGGTTGGCGTTTTTTTTTTCTGGGGGGGGGGGGGGGGGCAGCATTTCATTCTTGGTCCCAGGCAGCACAATGTCTTGGGCCGGCACTGCTGGTTCCTCTATCTCTGTCTGTATACCCGGGAGTCTCTGAAGCTTTCTAAGAAATATAGCAAGGGCTAAGGTAAGGCCTTGTTCTCATAATCAAAGAAAGCTTTAATTTTTCTGCAACAGAGATACATTAATGGTATATTGGTGCATAAAGGAACTGGATTTTAGAAAAAAAAAAAGTGAACTTAGCCTTTAATGCCCTTTACTCCTGGCAGGAAAAAGCAGCTAAAAAGGTACCTAAAGCCACATTTTGCATGCACATATATGCACATTTATATGCATTCACATGTTTATTGCATTCTATTGGCCACAATATTCTACTTCCTAAACATTATTATTTAATGGCACCCCATATGCGATGCAATTCTGCTATGATCGTCACACAATATGATCGTGTGGTAAGTGAGGAAAAACGCAAGTTTTAAAAAAACAAGCTAAGCTTGTCGCCCAAAAAGCAGCACAAGATTCTTTTCGGGCGACAAATGCACATAGGGCAACCCATGAAGTCGCTTAACCAAAATTGCGAGCAGGATTGCGTGTTCCCGCCAAGCGAAAGTGTAAATGCAACCTTAACTACATGCATTACTAAAAGGAATGGATGAGAAATTACAGCCGTAAAATCATTATAAGCCATTCTAAAGAGAGTCGGTATAGGCTTGAAAAAAAAAGCGACAAAAAAATCAGTCTAGACTAAAATAATACATTTACTGTACATAAATATAATGAATCAATATGCGACCAGACAGAAGGCTGAGATTAGCCCCAGCATAGAAGGACCTTTGTAAAAATAGTTATCCTAAATAAACAGAAAGTCTTAAACAATCTTTAACATGGAGGAAAGTCACCACTTTGGAAAATATAAGATCTCTTTATGGCTTTCCAAGGGCCCCATATTTCTGAAAATCACCGAAGCCCATGAAAAATATGTTTGTTTGTACAGCTGTATATTATTACGGTACAAAGTAACACGGCTAATCATGACACACTTGTTACATGGTGAAACATGCTATCCTGACATTAATGCTTTATATTAATTTAGAATTGCCAAGCACCATGTGCTGACTTGTTCAAGTAAAAGTATGGCAAATAGTCTTACAACTTTCCTGAAGGAAATACTGCTTATGGCAATTTTGCAAGTTGACATATGCAGAATTAATATATTTGATTCTATGACATACCAGTCTGGGCTTATTGTAATTAAAGTGCATTTAAAGTGATACTAAAGTATCGTTTTGTTTCTTTATAAATAACAAACAAGTTATACTTACCTGCTCTTTGCAAGGATTTTGCACAGAGCAGCCCAGATCCTCCTCTTCTCTGGTTGGCTCTCTTGGCCCTTACTTCCTGTCGAATACCCCCACAGCAATCAGCTTGCTATGGGGGCACCCAAGCTGAGCCAAAGCTCTGTGTGTCCATTCAGACATGGAGCCGTGGTTAGGTCCCGCCCTCTCTCTCCTATTTGGCTGACTGAATTTGATTGACAGGAGCAGGAGCCAATGGCACCACTGCTGTGTCTCAGCCAATCTGGAGGAAAAGTCACCGACAGCGGAGGCATTTGTGCACATTGCTGGACAAAGATGGGGCTCAGGTTCGTATTAGGGGGCTGAGGGGGCAGAGAATACATTAAGAAAAAAAACCTTCCGCCTTTACAGCCACTTTAAGCTCAAACACTGAAATATGTGGTTACAAATGTTCCTGTAATTTTAAAAAAATGTAATAATTTTTTTTTATGTCCTGCTTTTAGTTAACTGATACCTGTCATGTGTATTCACCAACATCTCAAAAAGTTCAAGCTTTTTTTGTCTGGTAAGGGTATATTGACCAGCATGTACTTTATCAGGGTGACAACACTTACTCTGCTGTAGAGTAGTCACCCTTTCCTGAGCACTCCTAATTTAGATACAAGTAGCACAGTGCACTAGTACATTCTGCTTAGATACCACAGTGAGGCTGGATTCACACTATTGTGAATTCCCGGTATTGCATCTTAGGAGCCTGTGACCGGCTCTCAATGGAGCCGGTTCAAACAGCTCCAGGACAGCTGCGGAGCGAATTGCACAGGAGTCATGTGTGTCTTCTGGTCCACTTCAGGTCCGAGTTCAGTCAAAAATTCAGACCAAAATCAGACCTGAAACAGTGACCAGGGACACACTGGACACTTGCTGTAAACCTTTCCGTAGGGAGATGTGAACCCAGCCTGAAATTGTGATGTTTGACATATCCACATAGGGTTCTTTCAATTAGTCAATAGGATGAGTTTGGCTCCACTTTACAATAAGAGTACACCATAACTTGCTTAAAGTGGTTGTAAACCCCTTTAACCCACTTTAACCTACAGGTAAGCCTAGATTAAGGCTTACCTGTAGGTGCAACACATGTAGGTGCAACACATATCTCCCAAAGGTTTAGGAGATATTTGCAGAAATGACAGGTGCCGATGTCTATGGCGCATGCGCACTGAAAGTGGAGTTTTTGTCAATGGCATTAACGGGGTGCCCGAGACAACGTGACCTATCACGAAACGCGTAGGTAGAGCAAGCAGCATGCTGACGTCATCACCCTCCACTGATCGAGTTCCATACAGACGGGTTTGCCTGTTTGTGGCTGGCCGGCGCAACAGGTTTAAGGCTCTTCTTCCTGTTTAAAATGTGAGTGTGTTTTTTATGGATTATTTATTTATTAAACACTAAGGATTTTACACTATCGAGGCTCCACCTCCCTTTTTTTTCATATGTTGCCATCTACACTGCTGAGAGACGTGCTGGCACATAAGGCCGTGAGGGGTGCTGATTGTTGAGACTGACACAGGGGTCAACCATCCGATTGGGATTCATTATATGTGATCTTAGGTCCTCTGTCACAAGGGACCATTTTGTTCTGGCAAGCAGATCTATATTACTCCATGGTGGTGGACTGCACTTTGGTTATTAATCACTCAGCGGAACAGTTCGTTGTCACTTGGATTTTCTTCACAGGTGGACTACATTGTCACAACATGTGAATCTTTTTCACAAATTCATGTGGACTTTATTTATTATGAACTATTTTCTGTATTTATGATACGGGGCCACTTCATTGATGGTGCACTCCCTTCATCATTCATGCACTTCGAGATAATTTTTTATGGATTGATCACTAGTATACACTGTATTCACTTTATTTGTTTACACATATATTACGTTTTTTTGGAACTGTGTAATTTCACATCGATTTAAATATTTGTTGGGATATTGGGTAGTGGGGATTCGTCAGGACTGTCCACTGCCAACAGTTGCACAATCTATTAACGTTATTTAAGGTTTAGCGCAACTATATATTTTTTATTAACGGGGTTAATGCCGTGATTTTGCGCATGCGCAGGGACCTGCCAATCCCACGTGCAAGCGCCGGAGCAGCGATAACAGGAAGAAGATGCGAGGAGACATGGCGGCGGAGGGGAACGAGGAAGACTTCGGGGGCTTCTATCTCAGGTAAGTGCCACATAATTAGCTAGTATGCTATGCATACTAGCTCATTATGCCTTTCTCTTGCAGGTTATTTTTGTCCCCCGTTTTTTTGGGGGGGGAGGTTACTTCCTCTTTAAAGCTGAAGTTTAGGTATGATTTTTATTGCATTCTTACACTGGTCCAGCTTAAAACAATGGAAGCATGCATATCTCATATGTGAGTGATCACTGTGGAAGCTGCAAATCGCTGTAATGGCACCCCAATGCACTAGCAAACAACTAAATGTCAAACCAAAAGACTGGAAAAAGAAAACTCCTATCCAGGACCCACCCCTAACGCCCTGTACATCGACACCCCCCCCCCCCCAACCTCAACATGGAGTTGTCAGAGACACTGTGGGTCACTTCACAGTGTATCCTAGAGAAGACATCTGCATTCTGTTGTTTCTTTCCTGGTCTTTGTTATACCACAAATTTAAATTTTTGTAATGCCAGGAACAATCTGGTTACCCTGGCATCCATGTGTATGTTTTGATTCATCCATGTTGTTGGGGCATGCTTTGACACCAGACAAACATTCCTGCCAAGGAGAAAATAGAATATTAAGTTTAGAGCCCACTTAATAGCCAGTCACTCTTGCTCCACTACGCCATAATTTCTTACATCTTACAAAGAAAAACTATGGGGTATTTCTCCCCATCGACCTCTTGAGACAGAAAGACTACTATTATTGCTATTATACATGATTTATATAGCTATAACAGTTTCTTCAGCGCTTTACAAAATGAAGGCAGACATTACAGTTACATTACAATTTGATACACAAGCAATGAGAGAGTCCTGCTCGTTAGAGCTTACAATCTAGGAGTCAAGGGATACAAAAGGTAATAACTGTGGGGGATGAGCTGCTGTTGAAAATAAAAAACACAGTGCATTAGTTAGAAGCAGGATAGGCTTCTTTAAAGGGAAGGGTTTTAAGGTATTGTCTAAAGATGTATAGATTAGGAGACAGTCGGACAGATTGGAGTAGGGAGTTCCAAAGGATGGGAGAAGCTGAGGAGAAGTCCTGGAGGTGAGCATGGAATGAGGTGACAGGGGAGCTAGAGAGCAGGAGATCTTGGGAGGACAAAAGAGAGTGGTTTGGATAATATTTTGATACTATGTTAGTAATGTAGCTGGGGGTAGAGTTGTGGTAAGCTGCTGTTAGTACTTTGAATTTTGTTTGGCGGCTGAGCGGAAGTCAGTGGAGGGATTGGCAGAGAGGGTTACTAGACACTGAACAGTTGATAAGGTGGATGAGTCTGGCAGCAGCCTTCATGATGGAATGAAGGGGGGGGGTAGCCTATGTAAGGGTAATCCTTGAACAACAAATTCCCTGGAGAGGTTTGGTGCAACCTGCAATTGACACTGGCACAAAGCTGTTTTATACTTGAGAAAAGACTCTTCCCCCCTATCATTCCACTTGACCATGACTTTGTCAGGTAAGTTAGTTGGTGGCACAGAAATGGCCATTCACTCTGAAACTCCTCAATGACATTGAGTTCCAACATTTTCCAAACATCATCCAACACTGTTCCTCAGGAATGCGATAGGGTTTTACGCAGACCTTTATATTAGCTTCCATAACAATGTTAATGTCAGTGCTCAATCACTCTATTAAGACCTGGAGGTCCTCAAAAAATGTTGCTATTCCTTGTAAAAACTCTTATGCCCGCTAAGTTTGTGGCTTGGACAGGTTGGCGGAAACTAGGACTAAGTCCACCCCTGCAGGAGGCCTATAGCTAACCTCAACCAGGGCAGCTAGCTGCTCTCTGTCCTTCAAGGGTTTTTAACAGATTCATGTGCTAGATTTGGTACCAGGTTGATGTACTTTATAATTTACCCTCCCAACCTTTACTATCACCTTACATAACCTCTGCCACCTGGCCAGGAACTTACTCAAAACTGTGGGTATTAGCACTGCCACCTGGTGCCCAACATGGAATTGTCTAAGCATGACAAACCATTTGTTATTAGGCACGTAAACTGTGCTTAGGTGTACAAAAATGTTGTAGGAAAAAGCTGCAAACACACTATGAGATATTATCATATTCATACAAAATATAAAGAGCACATGTTGCGCTATCTTCACCACTGTGAACAAATAAATTATGATCAAAATTCAAATATATCCACAGAAAAAAAGTGTAATATACAAATAAATAATCATGTGCAAAGTCCAGAAATTAAATAAATATAAATATCCAGCAAAAGTGTAATGAAAGTGACCACACCCACCCACATAAACAGAAGATGAAGGTGTCCTGAAAAAAAAAGGTAATACCAGATACTATTACCAGATAGCCATGACCTTCTAGTTACAGAACGCACATCAACCCCAAAGGGCTCATAGGAATCTTCCCAAACGGAATCCTTAGAACGTTAGGTATACTCCACACCACATGAAGGGTACCTCCAGAGAAATTCCTCGATCATACATACAGGTGTTTATATGCCAAGATAAAATTGGAGGACTCCACATAGTGTATAATGTACCTGTAAAACTTTACCTTTATTAAAAATAGATTAAAACTCACATTTAGAAAGTATCAAAGTGCTCTGTAAACAATCTCCGGGCAATATACAAAATGGCACCGATACTCCACTCCCCATAGTGTGGAATAGGCATGCTACCACACCCCAATCCTGCAATGAAATGCCTAGCCAGCACCCAATTTGTAGGCAAACCCATGCATTGTCATGTGGGAGGAATGTGTAAGGATAGATAGATAGATAGATAGATAGATAGATAGATAGATAGATAGATAGATAGATAGATAGATAGATAGATAGACAGAGAGATAGATAGATAGATAGATAGATAGATAGATAGATAGATAGATAGATAGATAGATAGATAGATAGATAGACAGATAGATAGATGTAAACTGTCTTCTGATAACAGATGCATTGCACTCCCAAAACCTTTTTTCGTGATGTCACGTGTTGCATTATCTGATTGAAACTGGTTGTTCACAATTTATATCGTTAGCAATAATGTTTGTGTAGACAGTTTACTTATTCTTTTAACCACTGGAAATAATGATTAGTACTAGAAGCTTTCTATTTAATTTGGCATTGGCTGTTGTCAGGTGTGGGACATCAGTGTATTCCAACATAATGCCATCCCATCATTTGCATAGTGTGTGCCAGTCTGTGGTTTACCACTGTGTCTCACAACCTCTTCCCTGTTTAAACAAATCATTTCAGGTTCTCCTGGCAGAGTGCTATGTTTTTTCAGAGGCCTGCTTTTCACATAAGGTTCATTGTAAGGAATTATTCCTGATTTTTTTTTGACTTTTCAGTATTTTTAGACATCCTAAAATGTGTCCAAATGTTCCAGACTCTCCTGTTTTATAAATGGCATATTTAAGAGCCACCCATTAAATACCATCTTGTGGAATATCTTTAAAATAGTTTAAACACAATGGCCTGGTTTGGGAAGCCTTTAAGTAGTGGTTGCAATGCAATGTTTCGGTCTGCAAACCAAAAGCTAATGTTTATGGTTCAGCCTCGGTCATATTAGAGATGTTTTTGGCATGTTACAAGTTTGCAGTTTCCATGACTCACTCTGCCCAGTAGTATAATACCAATATTGCCACACACTGTTGGTACTGACTCATTGCTAAATCTTCAAAGTGACACTAATCTCTGGTTTTAAAAAAAATATATTCAAGTAAGTATTCTTAAAGTGTAACCAAAGGCAACATTGCTCACTGTGCCCCTGTTGGCGAGATTCAGCCTTTCTATTTGTAATGTTTACTGTTACCATCAAAACATAAAGGAAATCCCAAGATCTTCAGCGTAAAAAAAAAGAACAAGGAGTCCTGGAAGTGATGGTTTGGCCTCCACAGAGCCATGATCTCAACATCATCAAGTCTGTCTGAGATTACATGAAGAGACAGAAGGATTTGATAAGATCTGTAGTTAGTTCTCCAAGATGTTTGAAACAATCTTCCAGAAGAGTTCCTTCAAAAACTGCATGCAAGTGTGCCTAGAAGAACTGACGTGCTTTTGAGGGCAAAAGGTGGTCAAACCAAATATTGAATTGATTTGCATTTCTATACTTTCCATTTTGTTAATTGATCAAAATAAATTAACCACTTCCCTACCGGCCCATAGTAAAATGATGTCCACAAAGAACTTCTGCCGTTCAGAGTGGACGTCATATGACGTCCTGGGCTTTCCGGGGTGGATATCTGAATGATGCCTGCAGCTAGAGGCATCATTCAGATATCCTTCTAAACTGCCGGCGATTCTGCACAACGTAAGAACGATCATAGCGGCGGTTCCGCCGCTAGATCGTTCTTACAGGCGGCGGGAGGGGACATCCCCCCCCTCCCGCCGCCATCCGGTGCTTCTCCGGGCTCTCCCGTGCCATCGGGGGCCCGGAGAACGAATCGTCCGGCGCTCGCAGGAAGCATAGAGATGACTGGTGACCAGATGGTCACCAGTCATCTCTATGACCGTCGGAGGACCCGGGCGCGATGTGATGACGTCACGCCCGGGTCCCGTAAGTAAACAAAGCCGCGATTGCGGCTGCTAAGCAACCACAAGCATGAGATCGGTGAATTTTTTTTCACCGATTTCATGCTTTCCAGCCTGGAGGAGAGATGTGGGGTCTTATTGACCCCGCATCTCTCCATAAAGAGTACCTGTCACACACATTCCTATTACAAGGGATGTTTACATTCCTTGTAATAGGAATAAAAGTGATAAAAAAAAAAAAAAAATTAAAAAAAAAAGTGTAAAAAAGAAATAAATATATAAAAAAAAAAAAAGAAATAAAAATTTATTTTTTTAACGCCCCTGTCCCCGGTAGCTTGCGCGCAGAAGCGAACGCACACGCAAGTCCCGCCGACATATGTAAACGCCGTTTAAACCACATATGTGAGGTATCGCCGCGTGCATTAGAGTGCCAGCAACAATTCTAGCACTAGATCTCCTCTGTAAATCTAAACTGGTAACCTGTAAAAAATTTCAAATCGTTGCCTATGGAGATTTTTAAGTACCGAAGTTTGGCGCCATTCCATGAGTGTGCGCAATTTTAAAGCGTGACATGTTAGGTATCTATTTACTCGGTGTAACATCATATTTCATATTTTACAAAAAAATTGGGCTAACTTTACTGTTTTTAAATTTTTTTAATTCATGAAACAATTTTTTTCCCAAAAAAAGGCGTTTGAAAAATTATTGCGCAAATACCGTGCAAGATAAAAGGTTTCAATGACCGTCGTTTTATTCCCTAGGGTGTCTGCTAAAAAAAACATATATAATGTTTGGGGGTTCTGCGTAATTTTCTAGCAAAAAAATTATGATTTGTACATGTAGGAGAGAAGTGCCAGAATAGGCCCGGTATGGATGGGTGTATAACTGCCCGGTATGGAAGAGGTTAATAACAGTTCTATTTTTTAAAGCTTTCTAAATTTAGAAAATGTTTTCACGCCTGTCTAAAACTTTTGCACAGTTCTGTATGTACGCCACGAAGGTGAAATGGTAGAGAAACCCTGGCTTAGAAACATTCTGTCTGTTTACCTTAGAGAGCTGGCTCGCTGTTGAGATCTGTTCTCATAGGAAACCTGTATTATGAACTTTGAAAATTAATTTCTCCACAATACTTGTAAATACAGAGATGAATGAGGGCTTGCTTTACAGTGCTTTTATTGTTGGCGCGGAATATGTAAATACTTTAGTGAGCTTTTTTTAGGCACAAGTTCACTTTAAATGACATGTATACACCTAAAGGAACATTATCTGCAGGCACATTTAGTTACATTGCTTTCTCTCATTCTACTTTTTCTTAGTTCTGTCTATTTGAAGTGTACCTGAACTCAAAAAGTGAATATTTGTTATAGAGAACATTTAGAAATGTTAACTGTGCCTAAGTGACCTGAAATATAGACTGCTTGCTTTGAATTCCTCCTAAAAAATAGCACTTTCTGGTACTGGAGGGTGGTCAGGCATTTCTGTACCCACGACCTAATAGCTGAAAATCTGCCGTACTGTTGTTTAAGACTGCTAGTCCCAGGTGATTTTGAATGGGATTTGGTGATGCTAGAAGTGTGCTGCTTATTATTATGCCTCTATCATGATGTCCACCTCCTCATATAGATGCAGTGCTGAAAAAGGCATGTTAAAGTAATTGTAAAGGCAGAAGGTTTTTATCTTAATGCATTCTATGCATTAAGATAAAAAACCTTCTGTGTGCAGCAGCCTACCTTAGCCCTCCCCCCCAGACTTACCTGAGGTTCCTCTAGGTCCTCTAGATCCAGCGAAATAGCAGGAGTGTCTCAGCTGCCCGGGACTCACCTCCTCATTGGCTGAGACAGCAGCGCAGTGCCATTGGCTCCCGCTGTTGTCAAGTAAAGTCAGTTAGCCAAAGAGGAGAGAAAGGGGGTGGGGCGGGGGTGGGCCACGGCTCCATGTTAAATGGACACAGGGAGCTGCGGCTCGACTAGGGTACTCCCATAGCAAGCTGCTTGCTGTGGGGGCACTCAATAGGAGGGAGGGGCTAGGAGTACCAGCCAGGGACCCAAGTAGGTCCTGTGCTGCTCTGTGTAAAATAACTGCACAGGGCAGGTAAGTATAACATATTTGTTATTTTTAGCTTTAAAACAAGACTTTACAATCACTTTAAAGCGAAGTTATACCCAAAAGTGGAACTCCTGCTGATTTGTCTCCTCCCCCCCTCAGGTGCCACATTTGGCACCTAAAGGGGGGTGGAGCGGATACCTGTCTTTGACAGGTATCCTGTTCTCACTACCGTGAGTCACTTGTCACCGCTCGGCTCCCTCCTCCTCCCCCTGCCGCCGGGCCAGTAGGAGAGAGGAGGTGTGCCTCACGCATGCACAGTAGGGTTCCCGGCGTGAAGCCATAAGGCAACACTGCCAGGTTTCCACACCCGCAATGGTGGCGGCATGCATCCCACAGCTGATTGAAACATCAGCTGCGGTGCCAACATCACTGGACTCCAGGACAGGTAAGTGTCCTATTATTAAAAGCCAGCAGCTGCAGTATGTGTAGCGGCTGATTTTGAATTTTTGCAGCGGTGGGCGGAACACCGATTTAAGTTATGTGGACAGATCAGTTGCAGGGTGACCACAGGCAATACTGGTAACGAATCCTTTGCTCTCTGTATGCCTTTTCTGGGCACAGCTTCCACGGTTCAGTTCCTCTTTAAAGGTTCACATTCTATCCACTTTTCATAAGGACCACTTTAATATATAGGTAGACCGTAGGCCCATGTCAAGTATCACACTTTTCTTTTCACCTGAAAGGGAAGAATTTAGCTAATTTCTTTTGTATACTGACCTTCTGATCTGGTCTTTCTTCTTAGTTCTCCAACATTTCTTCAATTCCAGACATAAGTGAAAATGAAAGATCATTGCTGTTTAAGCTGGAGCAATATTTTCTAACTTTGATTGGTAGAGTTTCATCCTCCTCCCATTTTCGGGATT
This sequence comes from Rana temporaria, assembly GCF_905171775.1. Taxonomy (NCBI): domain Eukaryota; kingdom Metazoa; phylum Chordata; class Amphibia; order Anura; family Ranidae; genus Rana; species Rana temporaria. Next base: position 468,878,128 of record NC_053490.1, on the reverse strand, counting down.
GAAAATGTTATACTCACCTAGGTGGATGCAGCATGGATTCTGTCCCCCGCTGCCTATACACCAAGAACTGAGCGATCAAAGACCCCTGATTGCTCAGTTCTCAGTATTCAGTGATCAGAGAGCCTGTGACTGCCCCTCCAGCACTTACAGAAGTGCTGGGCTGTAGGGGGGGTTTTGTTTCATTGCCACTGTGCCGCCGGGGGGGTGTTGTTTGTTTGCCGCCCCCCCAAAGAAGAACCCACCAGCTGCCACTGCACCCGACAGAGGAATTTAGCCCGCTGTCAGAGGAATATGGGTCACAGGAGTGCAGAACAAAGTCTACTCCTGTGATCCCCAGGAAAAGTAGGGCCAAAAGAACTAAAGAAAATACTATAGTGTAATATTTTATTGCACCAGGTTTTAAAATGACAAAAAAAAATTGCACTCACTTGTAACTGTGCCCTCACAAGGCACACATGTATACAGCCTTGATACGTTTAAGCACCACTGCATCTCGCTCCAGGGTATGGGTGTGTGTTCCACCAAAGGGAAGTTCAGGCCGGATGTAACCTCAGAGTAAAGCCAGAAGTGACAAAGCCCTATTTTGATTTAATGATTACATATATTCAATATATGTATGGCCCCTTCATGATGGATAGAGAAACAAATGAGGACTCTTATACAGTACCTGAAAAGCTGACCACCACATCTGTATAAAATAGAATTGCTTCACGACTATTTGAAAGGCATTAGGGTTGATTTACTGAAACTGGAGAAAAATCTGGTGCAGCTCTGCATAGAAACAAATCGGCTTCCAGGTTTGATTTACTAAAACTGTAAAGTGCAAAATGTGGAGCAACGCTGCAAAAAAAAACAACAAATCAGAAGCTGAAGTTAGAAGCTGATTGGCTATCATGCACAAATGCACCAAATTTTTCACTTTACTTTATAGTAAATCAACCCCATTGTATTGTTCAACAGCCTTTGCTTATGTATGATGTATATCCTAAAGCTAAGCTCCTTGCAAAGACAGGAGTAGTTAATATATAGGCCGGGCATCACTCAATCTACCATTATCTCCAATTGAAATGACAAGATTGGAAACGGTATTTGATTTATTTCAAAGTTGCCATTACATGATGCTTTTGGAGTGTAATGCGTTATATACAGAGCATGGGGATTTTTGGCAGTGGTTTTGTGATGTACCTAGCACCTGGTGTCTCTGCGGGTGTGGTGTCTTTGAGAATTGAAAGGCTTGTGTTTGGGCAGAAAAACAGTTCCTGCTTTACATAGACATCATAGTACAGAATTCCTAATATTCCAATGTTAGTCATATCTCTTCTACCTCCTTGACCTTTGTAAACTATCCTGTGTAATATATTTTGGACGTTACATCCTGCTGATGTGTTAAAAACAGATGGAAGGCATTTTTTTATTTTTATCTTTTTTTTTTGTTTCTTTCTGGAACGCAACCCAATTGCCAAATGTGGATTTCAGCAAATTAAGTGGTTTAAAAGCACACAGTGGAAATGCATGTAGTCCAAATGGTGAAATCACTTCTCTGTAAATGAGAATTAAAGGAGTTGTAAAGGAAAAAATGTTTTTGCCTAAAATTAATGTCTGCAAGGTAGACAGACAGAATAGTGTAATGATTCTGGTAAAAAACGAGTAAATACCTATTAAATTCCTTCATCTATATCACCTCCGTCATTTTTGTTTCTGTTCTCTCATTCACTTCCTGGTTTGCGGCGCTCGTTCATGTAAGAACTACATTTCCCAGTATGCATTGCGGCACGCCCAGTAATTCACACCTCCTTGAAGTCTCTAACACGTAGAGAGCGTTCTGCCGCACAGATGTAGTTCCCAGGAGGGGGCGAGTACGTCACTGACCTCCGCAGTAAAGCCTCCCGTCACGGTGGTGAGTAACAATCAGACAAGCAGGAAGTGAACAGAACAGAGAAGAAATAGAGCAACTTCTGAGAAAAAACGAACAATGAGGAAGTGAAAAGGGGAATGTCTGCAGGTAAAGGATGCTTATTATGAATAATTTTTTCTTCCTTTACAACCCCTTTAATTTATTTATAGAAGAGGAAGTTCTAAATCACATGACAATCTGGTTAAAGACTGTGATTTATAAGTGGTGTTTACACAAGTTTTGCCAAGTAACCAAAGCTACCAAAACATCTCTGAAAGAAAATGGAAACATGCAGAGCATACTGTACTGAGGTTAAACTCCATAAATACAAAAACCCCCCCAAGTCGTGTGGTCCTTCCCCACCCCTTTTTGCCACAAAACCATTACTCCCCTGGATTTGGTAGCTGGGCTAGCCGGTCATATATAATCTAGACTCTGCACTTCAGCGAATGCACAAAGTGAATGAACACAAGAAAATACTTTGGAAAACACCACACAGACATCAGGTGACCTTGTTTACCCTTCCATCTCATTCTTCTCTTAACGTGCACTCTCTACCACTCTTTTTAACAGCTCTGTCCTCTATCATTACAAATCAGGATCCGCCAGCTGCCCTGATTGATGGCAGTCTCAGCGTCTCAGCGGCTCCACTGCTCAGCGCTCCAATGAGCCCAGAGAAGGAGAGCAGAAGCAATGCTGACTGACAGTCAGCATCGCTTTGCTCGGGAAGGAGTAAGAACTGAGCCATTGGCGGTGTTCGGTGGCTCGATTCTCAGTGCAGAGATGCTTATAAGAAAACAAAAAGCGGCGCCCTCTAAGCGTAGTATGGAAGTTTAATAAAAAGGACAAACAACAATAATTCTTATGAGAGGTTACTCACAAGAATGCAGGGGGTACAGGTATTGAAATACTGGTATCATCTGTGGCTGGCGTCTGGAGTGCATAGACTCTGCTGGGAAGGTCTTCTTACAGGCTTCAGGCAGCGTGATGGTTAATCCACAAGGTAAGGGCCAAGTGCGGTGTCTCTGGAGGTCCCTAGATGGTAACACAGCGTTGGTACGGGGGGAAGCAGAAACGCCACATTCGGCGTGGTGGAACGCAGCCGTGGAGCGCAAACAGCAGAGCGTCACTTCCAGATGCAGTCTCAGGGCGGTGCACGCGTTCGAGACATGCGTGTCTCTTCTTAAGGCTCTATGGGGGCCATCTTGGATGAGGGACAGAAGAACAGCTCAAACGGAGCTGATTGGTTCATGCTACAAGACCGGGAAATCAACTTAAAGCGGTGGTTCACCCTAATTGTCAAGTTTTTCTTGTTAAAACCAGCAGCCATTGTACTGTATCTATCCGTTTTTTTTTATTTTTTTAATAGGCCTCCTTACCTTGGAATGAGGGCCTTTTGTGAGCTGTCACTCACATTTCCCCGCGGGAGTGGGCGTGGTTTCGAAAAATCCCCGATCAGCGCTATGTCTCCTGGGAGCGAGTCCTGAGAATCCCAGGAGACGCGCTGTGTTGGAAATCCCGCGGGTCACGTGACTAGTCTGGCTAGTCACAGCGGGGAGTGTCCTTTTCAGGACGCTGCCGGCCGTTGTCCTAGCAACTATGCAGTGTTGACGGCGCGGCTCGCCGTCACACTGCATAGTTGCTAGGACAACAGCCGGCAGCGTCCTGAAAAGGACACTCCCCGCTGTGACTAGTCACGTGACCCGCGAGATATCGCGAGATTTCAAACACGGCGCGTCTCCTGGTATTCTCAGGAGACACCGCATCCCGGAAGATAATACAGGAGGGATTCACGGTGCCAGCAGTTAAGATGGCAATGTCCATCATCAGATTTTATAAAAACTTCTTTTGGGGGAAATCGTCCTGGTGGCGGCTGCGACTAGGAGACTGGTGAGTACAATTTTCGTTGTACCATCAGCTTTACAAAAATGTCTTTAAAAAAAAACCTTTTCCCGCGGAACTACCGCTTTAACATAGCGGGGATTCAAAGAGAAATGAGGAGACACATTCTAGCGAATCTCACAAGGGACAAATAAAGAAAGGCATAAAGCTACAAATATTAATCAATACAAATTATACATATTACACAATTATTGTACAACTAATAAAGTGTATATATATGGGGGATTTATTTTCCCTTTCGCAGAGATACAAAAAACTCTGCGAACGGGAAAATTATTGGATTTTCACCTTAGATTGTTTATCGCCTCGAGGCCTGAACGAGAGACTGGAAATTAATATTTTATTATAATATTTCTTTCTTTTTTTATTATTATTTATTATTTTCTATTATAATTATATACATTTTAATCTTCATCATTTTTAACAATGTAATATAGTACTTTATTGTATTGTAGTATCTCACTGCAATTCGATAATTCACTGTAGTTCCTGACCAATATATGATCTTATTCTGATGTAAAAATCCCCTTAAAACCAGGTCTGGATTATAGCAATTCTTTCTTTTTTTCTCTTAGTCTAGACTACATATTCCATTAATTTTCACATTTTTCAGTCTATTATACATATTGATATTTATCCATCAGCAAGTTTTGTATATGCGTACGCATCTACTTGTGCTTTTTACATGTGCGTTTATCATATGGTAGAGGCATATGCTAGCCGTGCACATCTCATATCCATCCCCATTTTTTGTACCCACTGAATAGACTTTACTGTTCTCAGCATTAAGCTACCTAATAGTAGTCTACCCCATATACCTATCCTCCTAAAACTAGTGTTGAAACTATTGTTGATTAAGAACATCACTTTAGTTCACTCAAACTTTTAACTTTATTACAATCCCTTCTCGATTTTATCATCAACAAAAATGACTCTGTTAGTTACATACTAAATTTTCCCTTTGTTTGTTTTAATATTATAAATCCCCCATATATATACACTTTATTAGTTGTACAATAATCGTGTAATATGTATAATTTGTATTGATTAATATTTGTAGCTTTATGCCTTTCTTTATTAGTCCCTTGTGAGATTCGCTAGAATGTGTCTCCTCATTTCTCTTTGAATCCCCGCTATGTTAAGTTGATTTCCCGGTCTTGTAGCATGAACCAATCAGCTCCGTTTGAGCTGTTCTTCTGTCCCTCATCCAAGATGGCCCCCATAGAGCCTTAAGAAGAGACACGCATGTCTCGAATGCGTGCACCGCCCTGAGACTGCATCCGGAAGTGACGCTCTGCTGTTTGCGCTCCACGGCTGCGTTCCACCACGCCGAATGTGGCGTTTCTGCTTCCCCCCGTACCAGCGCTGTGTACCATCTAGGGACCTCCAGAGACAGCGCACTTGGCCCTTACCTTGTGGATTATCCATCACGCTGCCTGAAGCCTGTAAGAAGACCTTCCCAGCAGAGTCTATGCACTCCAGACGCCAGCCACAGATGATACCAGTATTTCAATACCTGTACCCCCTGCATTCTTGTGAGTAACCTCTCATAAGAATTATTGTTGTTTGTCCTTTTTATTAAACTTCCATATTACGCTTAGAGGGCGCCGCTTTTTGTTTTCTTGTTGTTGTTTCAGAATTGCTTCTTCTTGACAGCTGGCAGCCCTCCAAGCAAGAGTGTATATTTAATATAATACAATTTGTGTTACTGCTCCATGAACTTTCTATGGACTGAACTTTTACCACAAGTAATTTCATTTTTTTAATTTTTTGATTATATTTATATTTTTAACAACTCTCTCATGGACAGCTGAATTTGATCACTGCCCCACTCCTTATATCCTCCTTTTTACATTTTTTATACTTTCAGCTATCACATGAATCTCACCTTTCCACCATTTTCCCCCCCTTAAGCGTGTATTCTTATCTCCCTCATTTCATTTTAGGGAGCGCTTGATTTTATCTGTTTTTTGTCAGAGATGCTTATAAGGCTGAATTTGTGGACACTCTTCTTTCTGGAGGAAGACCTCAAGCCAGGAGAATGTAAAGTTGGCACCCCATGTTTGTAAGTGTTCAGGGGTGGCAGGGGCTGTGTGGACTTTAGGTGCATAGGAACCACAGCACCAATTGTAATGTTATTAGTGAGTGGTAAATCCTCTAGGGGACCTTGTGCACATATAACTTGTCCCCATTAAAAAAACACTTTCCTATCTCCCTAGCATACCTCCCCACTTTCTGAGATAACAAAGTGGTACATGTTTTAGCACCTTGTATGTAGGAAAAGGAAACATTCGTGCTACCCACCCCCCAGCTATGCAGACTATGAAAAATTGATGCACGCAAAAATTATTACACTGATCTTCCCAGTGAATGGCTGTGCAGCGGGGGCATGTCAGGACAAGTCTGATCATTGGAGGAGAGCACACTGAGTTCTAAGCATAGCTAGAAAACTGACTATGGTGTGTTCTCCTGCTTAGTGTAGACAGTTTTTCATAGGAAAAACTTTTAGCTTTAAGCTGAAATGGCAGTGGTCAGCTCAGGGGTATACACATGCTGTGACAGCAATGCTTTGCTTGGTGGCCATGACAGGTATTATACCCCCCCCCACATTACATTAATAAAACTTTCTAAAACTGAGCTTGTAATATTTCCTCCTCCCTGATCCCCTCCCCATGACTTTACCATTAAGATCAACGGCACAACCATTGGTCCCTCCACACATGACAGGGTTCTGGGTATAACCCTATACTCAGCCCCTCACATCCAATCACTGGCTAAATCTTGCCGCCTTAACCTTCACAACATCTTCAGAATTCGCCCCTTCCTGACTAACACCACAAAACAACTTATTCACTCCTTGGTTATTTCCCACCTCGGCAACTGCAACTCTCTCCTCAATGGCCTACCCTTACAAAGGCTACCCCCCTTCAGTCTATTATGAATGCTGTTTCTAGACTCAAACACCTCACTAACAGATCCGTGACTGCTGCTCCTCTCTGCCAATCCCTTCACTGGCTTCCTCCACCCCATTCTATAAAATTCGAATTACTAACCATAACATAGAAGGCTATCCACAACATCACCCCCAGCTACATCACCAACTCCATCTGCAGATATCACCCAAATCAACTTTTCCGCTCCTCCCAAGACCTCCTGCTCTCTAACTCCTTTGTTACCTCCTCCCATGCTCACCTCCAGGGCTTCTCTAGAGCCTCTCCCATCCAGTGAAACTCCCTGCCCTGGTATGTCCGATCAGCCCCACTCTCTCCACCTTTAGGAGGTCCCTGAAAACGTATTTATTCAAGGAAGCCTATCCCACCTCCACCTAAGAATCAAGCCACGCTCATAAGACCATCCCCCACAGCCATTACCTTTTGTACCACCTCCGCCCTCCCTTTAGAATGTAAGCTCCACAAGCAGGGCTCTCCTATCTCTTCTGTATTGGACTGTATTGGAATTGTGCTGTCCCCACTCTGCATTGTAAAGCGCTGCGCAAACTGTTGGCACTATAAAAATCCTGTATAATATTAATAATAATTTGGCAGGAACTAGTTCAGTGGTTTCTTGCAAGTTAGATCAGCTTTGAGAAGACACATAAGAAGAACTATATGCATTTAGTTTTGCATGGTGTTAGGCCCAATAGTTAGAATGCTATGACTAGAGAATCATTGTATAGCATAAAAAGATAATGGATGCAAAGTTATGTTTTATAATTTGCATGGTCGACTGCTTCGACTGTGGGAAGCTTTGATAAATTAGCTCAAAGTTTTACATTGCCAGGCAAATACTTCCTACATTAATAAATTGGTCTCATGAATATTTGGCACCCAACAAAGATGCCGGACATATTTTACAGAAACACTATTTGTTATCCACTGCCAAAGGATTGGCTTCCATTAAAGTCGTGCATTCTTTTTGACTTTAAGAATGAAATCTCTACAGTATCAAATTAAAACCATGCCAAGCTGCACCGACTTGGCTTTATAATTCAAATTAATCTCTTTTTGCAAATCACAATGTGGGTAATTTTCCGTGGTAAATAATCAGGGCTGTTAGATCTCAATGTCTACCAGATTGTATTTCTGTTCTCAGTCTGAAAATATAGCAGTGCTTAAAAATCCATGTAGATAAAGCTCAACTCCAACCTTTAGCCAAGTCCAATAATGTACACTTGGCAGTGAAATAATTTTGCATGTGTTTTTCAATATAATTTAAATCTCTAGTATCTAACCAAAACTGAAATATCAGCATTGTGTTAACTAATAATTTAGGCTTTAAATGATCAAGTACACATCAGAAAATGAAAACAAGCATCTGGTTCCCATGTTCAACAATGTAATTGTAATTGCGTAACCTGCCAACTCCTGGTTCTAACGTGGGCTGTAGACTAAAATCACATCACTTTGTTTTTGTTTTTTTGTAACTGCTTCACAAAAATGATGAAACTAAAGTTTCTTTTGGATGCTAGTCACATGAACAGTGTTGAAAACCTGGCCAAAGGGTAGAGCTAATCCACAACTGAGATAAGGATTGTGATGGAGCTCTCTGCTCGGTGTGCAAATATGTACCAGGACATGGTTGTGCAACTGGAGGTCTAAAATAATCACATGACACAGGGGGTGGAGCTCGTTCAAAACATTTAGGTCTGCCTAGCTCCTAAACATTGCCCTATCTATTATTTTTAGGGCAGAATAGAATAGAGCCTTGATTTTGTCACCTAATATTGTCTTTACTGTCTATTGTCTAATTATTTTCAATAATGAGTTTTTGTTATTCGAACCACTGCATATTTGTAGTTCCTTTATACTGTTTTTGCTCATTGAAGAGCAATTAGTTGGTGAATGATAGCATCATTGGTACTGTATATTATTATCACTTTATTATCCTTGTTTTTTGTAGGAATATCTGTGTAATATATTCCTTACAACGTATATGCAATCTATGATTTGACTGCAAAAATTACTAAAAATGTATTGAACCATAAGATAGCAATAACAATAAATTAACCTTACAATTCCAGCTCTACTTTTCCACCTTCTTCATTTGTTAAAATTTCTGTAGCTGAGGCTACATGAGCAGAGTATGGACATAGTGTGCCTATGCACTCTAGGTTTGTCTTTATTGTGGTGTTCTGAAGCTTCTGAAGCTTTGTATTGTGTACAGTTCACTTAGTGTTGTAAAGTTTAACCAGTTTGACCAACCAAAAAATTGCACTGATTCTTTCTTTCATTCATAGGGCATATTGTTCTGTAAAGTGAGCACTAGTTGTGTCAATGCATATGTCCACATTGCCACCATCTATTGACATTCAAATAAGATTTCTGCAAACCGTGGCCTTTTTTAGGGCAAAAATGTTTACTTTTAGGCTGGTTTTGGCAAGACATGTGGTTCTTTGGGTGGACCTAGACCTACAGTATTTCTTCCAGCAATTGCTTAAACGTGTTCTTTAGTAGTACCTGTGTTTCAGCAGACTAACACAGCATGTAACATCAGTGTCGGAAAAGAGCTCTTACAGTTAGCAATTCTAGACAGAATTTTATCTTTAAGCATAGCTGAGGTCTGTGTATGATTTTTTTTTATTGCACTAACAGTTCATTTTTCAGTATACACGTTTAAGAGATCCACTTCCTTATCTGGTACAAGCAGTACTAACAGAAAAAGGAAGTACATCTCCCAAAAGTGTGTACAAAAGCCTGAGAGTGAAATTTTAAAACAAACAAAAAAGCATTACACACACAGTACTGAACTGGAACATCTACAGTGACCTAATGCAGCATGTGATTCTTAGCATCACTAAAATCACAGGCCCAGATTCAGAAAGGACATACGACGGCGTATCTCCAGATACACAGTCGTATGTCCGAATGAACGCCGTCGTATCTATGCGACTGATTCTCAGAATCAGTTGCGCTTGAATTTGGCCAAGATACGACTGACGTAAGTCTCCT